>NC_090249.1:47545322-47565509 GCF_037325665.1 Littorina saxatilis
ACAAGCTCTGAAAATTAAAAATATAAAAATTATGATTAAAATTAAATTTCCGAAATCGATTTAAAAACAATTTCATCGTATTCCTTGTCCGTTCCCGATTTCAAAAACATATAGAATATGATATGTTTGGGTTAAAAAGAATAGAGATATAGAAAAGCGTGCTATCCTCATCATCGCGGTCTCAGAGAACAACGACCGTCTCGATCTGTGTAAAATGTCATATTTTGGTCAAAAACGCAAATAAGATATAATACATGTAGTTCTCTTCAACATTACTCTGGTCTTTGTTGACCTGTGATGCTTGTACAGTGGAACCCCCTTTCAAGACCTTGAACAATCTGATAAAATCAGGTCTTTCTTCTTCTTCTTTTGCGTTCGTGGGCGGAAACTCTCATGTACACATGTATTTTGCACGAGTGGGTTTTTACGCTAATGACCGTTTTACCCCGCCATTTAGGCAGCCATACGCCGATTTTTGAGGATGCATGTTTGGTACTTTTCGTGTTTCAATAACCCACCAAACTCTGACATGGATTACAGGATCTTTTCGGTGCATACTTAGTCTTCTTTCATTTTCATTTTCATTTCATTTTCATTACTTTATTGTCCTGTCGCTGGGAAATTCGGGTCGCTTCCTCCCAGTGGAAAGCTAGCAGCAACGGAGTCGCGCTACCCAGGTGTCTGCGTGTTTAGGTGTATTCAGCCACCTGCACTTATGGCAGAATGACCAAGGTCTTTTACGTGCCATTGTGATGACACGGGGGTGGGACATGGCTTCCGTCTCTGGGTCTGCACATAAAGTTGACCCGTGTCCGTCCCGGCCCGAATTCGAACCTGCGACCTTCCGATCACAAGTCCAGTGCTCTACCATCTGAGCTACCGGGCCCCCGTGTACTGTACACACGACGGCGCTAGCAGGTCTGGACATAAGTTAACCTGAGAGATCAGAAAAATCTCCACGCGGCTGGGATTTGAACACTCAACCTTCTGCATAGGAGGTTGGCGTCTTATCCACTGAGCCATTTTGCCCTGTTACATCATATTTTGAAAAGGAGAGAGTCTTAAAATGGAGGTACATATACAGAGGTTGTGACCAGATATAGTCTGAGAAAACAGGGTATTAAAAGGGAGGGAGTCTTAATTCGGGGGGTCTTAAAAGGAGGTTCCACTGTACCACACTGAATGAAAGAGTAGACACCCATACACACATAATTATATGCACAAATATCACATGATTAAAGATACAATATCACACTCGAGCTGTCAGTAAAATACAGATTGATATAAATGTTTCCAATCAGTGGAAGATCAGTTCAATGACAAAAAAACGTTAATGATACATCAACATACTTACACAATCACATACCCAAATGAAATGCATACATCTGGTCCATAATCAGGATTATAACTGTACCTGTATCTTGTAAGTAAGATATTACTTGAATACAACACAAACTGCATCGTGCTCTCTCTCTCTCTCTCTCTCTCTCTCTCTCTCTCTCTCTCTCTCTCTCTCTCTCTCTCTCTCTCTCTCTCTCTCTCTCTCTCTCTCTCTCTCTCTCTCTCTCTCTCTCTCTCTCTCTCTCTCTCTCTCTCTCTCTCTCTCTCTCTCTCTCACAAACTGCATGGTGCTCCAAAGAAACATTATACAATATTTTAAGTCGCAGGGCAAGCAAAATCAATCTCAAATGAAGTCCAACAGACATATGCAATCGTAAAGTTAATGGACAAAAGTCAGCGTCCAACTGTGGTCTAGCCTGTCAACAGCATGTCGCTCTGGTCGCTTTGCTGTATTGTGGTCTGGTCGAACCATGCATAGTTATTCAAAATGGCCTTTTCCTCAGTATGTTACCAAGACAGTGAAAACAAAGTATTAAGACATCTGGCTCCAGCTCAACAAGGTTCTAAATCCTCGTCTCAGTTTAAAACTGTTCAGTTTCCATAAGTTTCCCAGCTGGATCTTCAAGAAAGTCGCGAACAAATTGTACCAGCAAGTGTTCAGACAGTAGGTCAGAGCGGCTGGGCTGTCCAATGGAAGACACACCTGTCTGGTCGGCAAGAGCTGTGTGGGCCAAGGTCACTGGTGGGTAAAATGCTGCTCTGCTGTGGTCGGTCCAGTAGAACAGACACAGCCTTGGGTACGTGCTCAGTTCGTCCCTGTCAACAGACTCTACACCCACAAACACACACCACAGAAGGCTGGTTTTAAATCTGGCTGCTGAAGACTTACATGCTGACCCCCGGAACCCAAATCCCACTTTAGATTTCTTGCCCCCAAGTTCAAAGAAGTATTTTAGTCTTGTTCTTGTTCCCTACAGCATAAAAAGCTTGAAGTCTGTTTCTGCAAAGCTCTCGTTCCCTGTTGCCCTGAGTGATTCCTTCCCTCTAATACATAAATGTTACATTTACAGTACGTTGAGCCAGTGGTCTTTTACCTCGCCAGCATCTCGTTAGCGAGTTTCATCGACGATTTTGAGAAAAAGTTCATTATTTGTATCATAAGTGTTTGTCTGTCTACTAAAAAGACCACTGGGTCGCAGTACAGTAAATGTAACAATTTGTTTTGTTAATAATCAAACGTTCCAATAACCCGCCATTCTTGTTGTTTGATTCTGAATTTTGGAAAGTCAGCAGTCAATCTGCTTTTGGAATTCTTGAGAAGATAAATATACTGACGTCCAAAAGAAACGCGAACAATATTATCTATCTTACAAATAATTTTTTTCTGGATTAACAAAAGTAGCGTTATTTTTGGCAGCCAGTATATCAAGACCGATGTCTGAGGAAGGTGTATTGTGAATTTTACCGCATCAGCGCACTTGCAATCCACGTAAAGCCCGAGTTAGCTGAGACATTTTTCTTGTGCAGTTCAGCTGCACGTGCAAGAAAAGCACAAAAGCTGATCAGTGAGTGGTGTTCACTGTCACTAGAGGATAAAAATGGCACAAAGTTACAGGTTTCATCAGTCCCTAATTCGACGCTGTCACCATGCCAAGACTCACTTCTGCTGAACGCGAGAGAGCCATTGGACGTCTGGAGGCTGGGGACACGCCGGAAGCCGTGGCTGCGACTTTCCAATGTCACATATCCACCATTTATCGTCTCCTGCAGCGGTTTGTGATAACTGGCTCTACTGCTGATGCCGAGCGAAGCGGCAGACCCCGAGTGACGACGCCAAGGCAAGATCGGCACATTTTCCGCAGCCATGTTGCACATCCCTTCAGAACAGCTGCAGAAACAGCCAGAACTGTTATAGGGACACACCAGGCACCCATTTCTAGGCAAACGGCCAGCCGGCGACTGCGCTTCAGGGGGCTGAGGAACTGCCGTCCAGCCAGGGGACCCGTCCTCACCGTGCGCCATAGACAGGCACGCCTGCATTGGGCGCAAGGCCACCTCAATTGGAACAATGTTCACTGGCAGAACGTGCTTTTCAGCGATGAAAGCCGTTTCTGCATTGACCATGCCGACGGGCGTGTTCGGGTATGGAGAAGAAGTGGTTACTGCTATGCTGACAACTGTGTCGTGGAGAACAACGCCTGGGGTGGGCCCAGGCTCATGTTGTGGGGCGCCATCGGCCACAACCAGGTGCTAGGTCCCGTCATCTTCCAAGGCCTGGGTCCTGGACCCGGCAACGGCGTAACAGCGTAGCGCTATATGGACCAGGAGCTGCACCCTCATGTGCTGCCCTTTTTTCAAGCCCATGGAAACTGGGTTTTCCAGCACGACAACGCGCGCCCCCACACCGCCAGGGCCACTCAGGATCTCCTGCACCGCTCAGGCATCCAGGTGATGCCTTGGCCAGCGTTATCTCCTGACATGAACCCTATTGAGCAATTTTGGGACTTGCTCCAGACACAGCTCAACAGGGTGGTCCCAAGGCCCACAACTGTCGCTGATCTTGATCGGGCCGTCCGGCAGGCCTGGACCAACATTCCCAGGCAAGCCAGCAACACGTTGGTCCGCTCAATGCACCGCCGATGCCAGGCCGTCATCGATGCTAATGGGGGCCACACACGCTATTGACTGTTCTGTTAAGCGCTAATAACGCATCGTCTCCGCAACGTTACTGTGTTATGGACCATAAGTCAGTGTTCTACTCTACCAAAAATTGGACATTAATAATGAAATTTGAATTTGTGTACGATTATTTTATTAGGCAATAAATGACACTAGACACTGTTTTTTCGCGTTTCTTTTGGACGTCAGTATACAAAACATATGCACAGCCTTAACATTCAGAAGATAAATACAAAACATATGCACAGCCTTAACATTCAGAAGTTAAATATAATACCTGCGCGCAGCTTGTTGTAGTTGCGAGGAACAAATTGGCCGGCCCAAGCAGCGTACATGTTGACGTCCAGACTGGCTACCACCACCTTCTGGTACAGGCTGTAGGCTACGTTCTGCACTACCTGTGGCACATCAAGATAACCTGGGTGTTTTATAAACTGGTACTGTACTTCTTGAAAAGTGAGAGTGCATGCCGCAAAAAGTTATCACTTTATGAGAAAACACACACACACACGGTCGTACGCACACACACACGCACACACTTACTCACACACACACTTACTCACACACACACTCAGGTATACACACACATAGCAAAATCAACACCTTCCCTCCATTCTTACATGTATACATGTACAGTGCTCACAAACCTTCAGAAAGTCTTCACTTGTGTCATGGTCCACAAAAGCCAGCAATACAGGCATGTTGTTTCCAAACAGAAAACTGCAACAAAAAGCAATTTCATACAGTCGAACCCCCAATTTAAGACTTCCTCCCTTTTAATCCCCTGTTTCCACAGATGTTCTGTTTGTAAAATCTGTTAATTTACACCTAATTTGAGACTCCCTCCTTTATAAGACCAGATTTTCACCGATTTTTGAAGGTCTTGAAAAGGGGTTCCACTGTATTCACAGTAAACATGGTGTTTTAGACAGAGAGAATTTTAGCACGTTTTTAAATACTGAATCGGCTTGAGATGAACTTAGGTGAACCAATATCGTGATAAATTGGGGAAAGTAGTTACAGACGGTCGGTCGTATGTCATAACAGAAATGGGGATGTAAAATAGAGGTTGGAAATACTAAGAAATAGAATGAAAAATAATCTATCGCAGAAAAATGGGTCGTACAATTGAGGGATTGCTTGGGGAGGTACCACTGTAGCAGCTCCACGAAGATACAACCAAATACCTACCTGCCCTTTGATGCACCAAAGTGCAAAGGGGAAACCACTCCCACTGAGATACAACCAAATACAGTCAAACCTGTCCATAACGACCACCCAAGGGACTGATCAAAAGTGGTCGTTACAGACAGGTGGTCGCTATGGGAAGGTGAATGATGTGGGACAAAACTAATTGGGACCTAACCCGGCCATGAATGGCACAAACACAAAATTTGGGAAATCTCACAATGAGACGTAAAAATGAGATAATTGACTCGGGCTTACTCATTGTGGGAGTGCAGAATGTCAGAAGTGAGAGGCGTGACTGGGAGACGCAGGTGATCACGAGTGAACTTCTCCAGGAACTGTGTGCACTGACCATGATCCTCTTCACACCTCTGTTTCTGCTGCAGGCCATAGCTGTCAACACACAAGTACAGACACTGATTCTTCTTCTTCTTCAGCGTTCCAGAATTTTCTGGTTACGTGTGAGCTTGTTTGCCCATTTGGGTTCCCCAAACAATACTCTGAGAACATAGTCAGCTTCACTCCGCTTTCGTTGAGTGGGCATGCTGGGTATTTTCGTGTTTCCATAACCCACCGAACTCCGACATGGATTACATGATCTTTTCCGTGCGCACTTGGTCTTGTGCTTGCGTGTACACACGAAGGGGGTTAAGTCACTAGCAGGTCTGCACATAAGTTGACCTGGGAGATCGGAAAAATCTCCACTCTTAACCCACCAGGCGGCACGACCGGGATTCGAACTCACGACCTCCCGATTAGGAGGCCGACATCTTACCACCATGCCACTGCGCCCGTCAGACACCGATTCAAAAAAGAGCCTCAAAAGCAATGACAATACATTATTTGTGACTTTCAAGATTACCACTGTATCAAGATTTGTAGGATATCTCGACACAACACACTTTGCAAACCGTTTGTAGCGGAATCTTTACTGTCTAAGAGAAGTTTGAAAACTTTTTGTCTTTGTGCTCAAGATCTCAAGGGTTTTAAAGTGCGACAACTTCGTAACATGGAAACCAAAGGTTGCGACATGGATTTGAACACTAACAATTATTTTTAACAAGAAGAGCAAACGCTCGATCGAGTCACTTTCGCAGTTCTGAATATTATATGAGGCATCAGATGGACAGGAAGAAATTGCTATTCACAACACAATGAGTCACGTTCACATAAAATTTGAGCCCGGTCACTTTTATAGTTTCCAAGAAAAGCCCAACGTTAAGTTGTGTGTTGCCGAACAGAAAAGGCTAGTTATCTCCCTTGTTTTTCTGATAACGTTCGTAAAAGGCTACAGATGTAAATACTTTGATGTAAAGAATAATCCTACAAAGTTTCAATCACATCCGATGAACTTTGTCAAAGATATAAAATGTCTAATTTTTCCTTTGACGCTGACCTGTGACCTTGAAAAAGGTCAAAGGTCAACGAAACCATCGTTAAAGTGTAGAGGTCATTGGAGGTCACGACTAAACAAAATATGAGCCCGATCGCTTTGATAGTTTCCGAGAAAAGTTTGTCAAAGATATAAAATGTCTAATTTTTCCTTTGACGCTGACCTGTGACCTTGAAAAAGGTCAAAGGTCAACGAAACCATCGTTAAAGTGTAGAGGTCATTGGAGGTCACGACTAAACAAAATATGAGCCCGATCGCTTTGATAGTTTCCGAGAAAAGTCCAACGTTAAGGTGGTGTCTACGGACGGCCGGCCGGTCGGCCGGACGGCCGGCCGGCCGGACAGACTAACACTGACCGATTACATAGAGTCACTTTTTCTCAAGTGACTCAAAAAAGGAAGACAAAAATGTATACTATGTTTTTTGTGTGCATGTCTGTATCATTATCAAACTTGAGTCTTAGTGAAAAAAATAAAGAGAATACATAGTAAACTTAGAAAAACAAATTATTGCGACAAATTCTGCACCCCAACTAAAGCATCAATTCCCGTGTCATTTCATTAAAACTTTCTATGCCATTTAAGGCATTCCACTTGACTATCTGGCACCATTTTCAGATCAAAGCTTTCTTTTACCAACCTCTGCAACCAGCTGTGATCACCGAACACTAAAGTTTTCTGGCACATACACTTACCTGTGATGCTGGTGAAACAAGTGGAGAGTACCGTCTGTTTCTTCCTCCAACAGAGCAGCCAGTGACTGTCCCAGACGCATTATGGTCACCTCAATTCCATCACGACGTCGAAACACCACCTGAAAATAAGGATTAAGGATTAGATAAAATACAGATTAGATTTCATATAGTTCTGGAAGATTACCCTCATGGAAATTCATGGCTGCTTTATCACTGGGAAAAGCGAGCTGCCATACAGTACAGCGCTACACATTTTTTTTTTCCGGCATGTGTGTGTTCATGTTTTCAAGCCCTGAGACTTTCGCTGTGCACTTGGGATCTTTATTGTACGCATGCTTGCTGAACACAGGGGTGTTCGGATACCAAGGAAAGTCTGCGCAAAGTTGACTCTGAGAAATAAACCCCTCGCCTAACGTGGGAATCGAACCCACGGCCATAGCAACAACTGGTTTCAAAGCCAGCGACACTACCGACTAAGCTATTTCCCCGCCCCAAGTCAAACAAACAAGCTGAGTGAGAAATCCTAATCTGAGTAAACAGTTGAACCATAAAAAAAAAAGAACATAATAAACAACAGGAAAAACAACATAATGTTACCATGGTTTAAAGTATGTGTGAGGTGTATCCATTCTGGCCGAGTAATGTTGATGGAGAAAACAAGAAAACAATCCAATAACTGTGAGCTATTTGCACAAACTAGTTTCAGAAAACAATGCAACGATTGTGAGCTAGTTGCACAAGTAAGATAAAGAAAGCAAGAAAAGAATCAAGTAATTGTGAAATATTAGCACAAAGGAGATGGCAAAAACAATCAAACAATTGTGAGCTATTTGCACAAAATAGATGGGGAAAACAAGGAAATAAATCAAATAATTGTGAGCTATTTGCACAAAGGAGATGGCAAAAACAAGAGAACAATCAAACGATTGTGAGCTATTTGCACAAAATAGATGGGGAAAACAAGGGGGGAAAAAAAAGGAAATAAATCAAATAATTGTGAACTGTTTGCATAAAACAGGTGGAGAAAGCAAGAAAACAATCAAATAATTGTGAGCTACCTGGGTGATGACAAAGTCAGTGCTACTGTTGTCAAACTGCGATGCAGGAACGTCAGGGCTGTGGGCAGTGTAACAGCTCGCCAGTCCAAAGAGACGTTCACAGGCAAGGCGAAAACAGCGGGTAGAGTAGAAGAAGCCCTTGTCCTTGTTAGGGGGCAGCGGCAGAAAGTTGGAGTCCCTTGGTACGACCGTCGCAACCAGCTGCACTGACTGACGCTGAAACATTACCACAAGTCAGGAACAAAAAACAAGAATTGTGGGTTATTGAAATGTTTCATTATTGACAAAACAAACCGTTACATTTACTAGTACGTCACAAATTGACGAAGATGGCATGATGAATAACGGACATGAAAGAACTTTACAAACAAGAGGGTTGCAGTCAGGCAAGATGAGCAAAAATCTAAAAACAGATGTACAGTGGAGTCCAGCTATAACGAACCTGGGTATAACGAAATCCCGCTTTTAACGAACTGCCATTGATTTCCTGGCAGACAGCCTTCTATTTCTTACTTGTTACTTTCCGGCTACAACGAACCTTTTGAACTCATTTGCATAACGAACCCCTCTTATAACAAACACGTTTTCATCGCCCCAGAGCCGTTTTGTCTCTAAAAGTCACAAGGCTACAATGAACTGATGTCAATAATTGTCTCCAAAGACAAAAATACACAAAAATACACAAACACAAGTGCACATCGCGTGATGAGCGAACTCTGAACAAACAGCGGGAGGTGCACGGAACAGCCACCGCCGCTGTGTTTTCACTATTCCAATCAGCTGCTAAGCTATGACTGTGCTCTAAAAAGTCACAAGGCTACAACGATCTGGTGTGAGGCGAGATCAAAGGCAGGTCCATTGTGATAGCTGGGTGGCCTTGTTTATAGACTCTGACCTTCTTCCCAGGGGTCATTGACCCAGTTTTAGCTATGAGAGGTGGTTCCCCTTTCATATGAGAGAGGAAACACTTCCTGCACCCGGGTCAGTGACGGAGTTTAACCTATGGGGAGTTTAACTTATGTGGCGGTCTCTTTGATGTCTTGAGGAAACTTGGCCAGGGTAGTACATGCACCAGAACTGGTGGACACCATAAAATCGGAGATTGATCAGAATGTACATGTACATGCTTTTACAGACTTTTTAAATTTTACTTCTAAAATTGTGTAAAGTGAACATTTGAACTATGCCTCTATGGATTATATTATGAAGCTGTTGAAAACATGCAGAGATTGTACTCTCCAAGAAAAGATCGATGGGACGATCATTTGAAGGTGAGTGGGAAAACTTGTCTTAAGGCCATTTAGGGTTGAAAACTCTACAGCGAATTACTGATATAACGAACTAAAATGTATCTCCCTTGAGATTCGTTGTACCCGGACTCCACTGTACTTCTGCGTTCATGGGCTGAAACTCCCTTGCAAGAGTGGGTTTTTACGTGTATGACCGTTTTAACCCCCAGCATTTAGGCAGCCATATGCCTCTTTGGGGGGAATAGAGCCTTTTATTCGCTGTCAGAGAAATGAAGTGACCTGAAAGTCAGACTCTTGTGTAGTTTTCAACCACAAGACGGGGGCTGTATTCTTTTACAAAAGAGTGCTTCCGGTCAAACAGAAAGCTGAAACCATATCGCCTCAGCAGTTCACACATCGCCGCAAGTAAACCGATTTCCTTCTATGTTTGTGGTCAAAATTTTGGATTAACGGAATTTCCATCACATTATTTTTTCAATTGACGGAAATCCATCAATTGACGGGCTAGTTTCATCCATGTCAGATAGTAGTTGTGTTTTAGAAGTTGTTAGACGGTTCTCTCCGCATAATTTACTATTTGCATGGTGTCTGCATTGACATCAACCACACAAAGAATGCCACATATTCATATAACTCTCTCTGTCCACCCTACCTCAGTCCAGCTTGGTTGACTGAAGTACAAAGGCGTGACAGCATGGCTAGAAACACGTTTGATCCATTTCATGATAGCTGGCACCTGTACATAAACACACAACATTCCTCCACAATTACACTCTTCTTCTGCGTTAATGAGTTGAAACTAAAATAAGTGCTGGTGTATTTGTACCACTAAGCACACAAGGATAGCCACATGCATGCACGCACACACACACGCAGACACATACAAGCATGTACATACGATCACACTACCACACACACAATCACACACACACACGATTACACACACTCATGCACACACACATAAACACATGCACACAAACACTAACCCACACACATTAACACACACACACACACACACACACACACACACACACACACACACACACACACACACACACACACACACACACACAGTAAGTTCTACATGCATACACTTACTGCGATAACACACACACACAAACACACGCGCTCACACACACACACACTACCGTGATAACACCATGGTAGTCCTGTCTGATCGAGCGCTGACTGCTATCGTCCAGCGGGCGTCCCCGGGAGCACCGTAGTCCAGCTGCATTGTGGGAGCGAAAGGCCAGCACAGTCGGGAAACCTCTAACATGATGCTTCTCGCATAGCTCAGGTGTAACACTGCAGTTCACAAGGCCGACAGAGCAGCTGTCTGCAAAATAAAGGAATTTCTGCATTGTGGGAACAGAAGGCCAGGATGATAGGTAAGTCAACAACATGGGTGAGACGTTTCACTGCAGTTCACAAGACCCAGAAAGAAGTTGTCTGCAACATAATGGATTTTGCAGTTTCTCTCAGGTTCATTGCTCTCTTTCTGTGCATTTCTAGTCACCAACTGAGAGATGAAGATGTTGCAGAGTACGTGTTCTCTGGAAAAGGGAGGCAAGTTGAACTGCATTACTAATAATAATAATAATGCAAACTTTTATAGCGCTATTCTAGAAAAATGTCTACTCTTAGCGCTTTACAATACATACATCGACCAAGCATACTATACACGCACAGGCAAAGAAACCGACCAAACATAACCAACAAACTATACATGCACAGGCAAAGAAAACGACCAAACATACAATACACGCACAGGCAAAGATAACGACCAAACATAAACAAACATACTATGACCAATCATAACCAACATACTATACGCGCGCAGGCAAAGAGAACAATCAGCACATGTAATAATTACTGACAACTAATGATGCAGGCATACAATGACAATCCAATACACAGCCTAGGCACAAGAACCACATAAGGCTACTGTATAAAAACGTGTCAACAATACTATTAACACACACACAAACAGTGCTGACACAAAGCGCAGAAAATATATATACACGTTATTTTAGGCACTAGGTAGGGGGTGAGGTGGGGCGGGATGGGGTGGGTGGGGAGATGCTGGAGGGAAAATCACTTGCGCTGAAAGAGGTGTGTTTTGAGATTTGTCTTGAATGTAGTGAGAGAATCTGTGTGTCTGAGAGGCAGAGGTAATCTATTCCAGGTCACAGGGGCTTGATAGGCGAAGGACCTCTCGCCACATGTCTTTGTTTGCACTGTGGGGAGTTGGAAGAGTCGAGTGTCGGCGGCGGAGCGAAGCTGACGAGAGGGGGTGTAGAGATTGAGGAGTTCTGAGAAGTATTCTGGGGCAGAACCAGAAACGACGGCAAAAGAAAGAGAGGAGAGTTTGTATTCGATCCTTTTAGTGATAGGCAGCCAGTGTAGAGAGTGAAGAAGGGGTGTGGCGTGTTCATACTTGGAAGATTTGAAGACCAGGCGGGCAGCGTTATTTTGGATCCTTTGAAGTCTATCTAAAAGGTACTTGGGGAGACCGGCCAGAAGAGAATTGCAATAATCTATCTTTGAGAGGACTAAAGAACACACTAACGTTTTGGTTGCATCGGTGGTGAGGTAGTGACGGACTGAACTAATCTTGCGCAGCTCTAGATAGGCGGACTTGCAGATGTTAGAGATGTGTTTTTGGAAAGAGAGAGTTGGATCGAGAGTGACGCCAAGGCTGCGGACAGACGGAGAGAAAGAGATAGGTAGTTCGTTGACAGTGAGAGAGGCAGGAAGAGAAGGGTGATTGAGAAATTTCTTGGGACAGGCCAGCATAACTTCGGTTTTGTCACTATTTAACTGGAGTTTGTTTAAAGACATCCAATCACTGAGGTCCGCAATGCAATCCTGTGTCCGAGATACCAGAACGTCAACTTCAGCAAGAGGGGCAGACTGATGAAGCTGTGTATCATCAGCGAAACTCTCGTGCGACAACGCATGGCGACTGATAACATCGGACACAGGGGAGGCATATAGAACGAAAAGTATGGGGCCAAGCACGGACCCTTGCGGGACACCGTACTGGAGAGCTGAAGGTTGAGATTTGATGCCGTTGACACAAACGGTCTGCGTCCGGTTAGTAAGGTACGAACAAACCCAGGAAAGGGCCAGATAAATAACTGTAGTTATCAACAGAATGTGAAAGAAAAGCTTGCATGACACGCGTTGTCAACATCAGAAAGAGGCAAATGGAGCGATGATTGTCAGACTTAGTAAGTTCTTAAAAAACAAAAATAAATTAATTTCTAGCTCTCGACTCTTCATCGAGACATTATAAGATGTTTGATGGGTTGTTGACAGACAAGCCTTTTTGTCGGTCCGAGGGGGAGCATATCGTCTTTTGTTTCATATAAACAAAAGTCGATATGCCCCCCGAGGACCGACAAAAACGCTGGTCTGTCAACAAACCACCAAACATCGTTGTCAATATAACACTTACCTCGACAGTACTATTCTTGCACATTATCTATTATAGGCCGAAAAAATTGGACAAAACGCTGAGTGGGTACAATTATCTCCCATAACCATGCGCCACCGTGGATCCCAAGCACTGTCCGAGTGCTTCCCCCTTACAGGATGTAGGTGGCGCGTCCTCTTTCTTTTTTCGCGCGTGTCAGACCGGCTGTGTTTCTGCTACGCTCCCGGATTATTTTGGACTAAGAGGCTCCTTTTCTGTGTGGACTATCACCTGTTGGATTATTGTGTGTTATTCCACTTCTGGCTTGAGGCTACGTTGTGTTTCCTTCAACTTGTGCCTCCGTTTTTGTGTGGCGGACTCGGCGTGCCTCCCGTCCTACTTCGTGGTGACCGGTCGTCTGCTTCTCGTTTCGCCGCATTCACTTGAGTATTGACCTAAATTTTCTTTGAATTTTGTTAATTCTCGGTCTTTAAGGGTACGTACAGGGCGAGGTAGGATGTCTCGTCCTGTTTTGGGCTCTGGTTCTACGGAACCAGAGTCTGCCGGGGGCAACCCTTCTCCGGGCGCCCAGCGTCATGTTTTACGCACGGAGAAGGGGATCTTTCGGCGCTCCGACTCTCCCTCCCCAAACGCTTTGCGTTTGCGGCGAGGGAGGGCGGAGAAAGCCTGTTTGAGCAAGCTCAATGCGAGCTTGCTCAAACAGGCTGGGCTTGAGCCTGGGACTTCGGGCGGGGCTGCGCCGTCGAAGGTTCGGGGAAGGTCGAGGGGAAAGAAAAAGCTTCTTTCTCCTTCTCCTTCAGTGGAACAGGCTTCCCCCCCTTCGACGCCGTTGTCCGGCCCTCAGTCTCAGGCTTCAGCTCCTCCCGGTTTCAAGCCTGGGGGGAAGGTTTCCTTCTCCCCCCTGGCTCGAATCCGGGGGCAGGTCGATTCCCAACCCTCTTTGGGGGTTGGTGAATCCGATCTAGGGGCTACTGGAGAGACTCAGGTTTTGACAGCCAACGGCCATACCACGTTGAAAACACCGGTTCTCGTCCGACCACCGAAGTTAAGCAACGTCGGGCCCGGTTAGTACTTGGATGGGTGACCGCCTGGGAACACCGGGTGCAGTTGGCATTAAAATCTTTCTTTTTCCGGTGCCTCTCCTGTGCCCTCCTCGGTTTCCACCGCTGTGGAAGCCAGGAGGGACACGGGTCCTCCTCTGAACTCCCTCGCTGGGTCGTCTGCTGCTGTTTTGACAGTAGTTTCGGCCTCCTGGGGGGGGAGATCGGAGGAGATGACGGGGTCTCTGAATTCCCTCCCCGCTGGGGTTGGGATGCGAATTGACCCCGTTCAGGGCGGTCCTGTGGGGGCAGGGGTTTCAGGCTTCGTGCCTACGACCACTGCTACTACGGTTCCCTCTGACGTCCGTGTGACTGGTGGCTGTCCCTCTTGAAACGCTCCGGCCGACTAGTTACTGGACGTGGAGGTGTTCGACAGAACGTGGTACTTCTGTCGAATGGTCAGGGCGACGGGAACATTGTTTCTGTTGCTCAGACCGACACCTCCGACCGGACCGTCTTGACCCCACGCCATTCCTTAGCGTCTGGTGTTCGGGTGACGGATGGTCCGGACCAAGGGTCCGGAACGTTCCAGGCTTACGGGTCGGGATCGAACCGGACCCACGGGTCCCGACTGGACTTGACCTCCGGGTTTGGTCCGGACGGGACCCATGGTACGGGACCGTACCGGACCTTAGGGTCCGGTGCGGGACAGTACCTCTGGCCCTTGCCGGACCCCCCGGACCTACGGGTCCGGATGGTACGGTACGGGACCAGTGTTTCGGTCGGGACCGGACCACCCGACCACCTCGGTTGGTCTGGGTGGTCTGGCACCGAACCGGAACACACCGGACCTACGGGTCCGGAGGGTACGGTACCGGACCAGTGGTCCGGTCGGGACCGGACCACTCGACCACCTCTGTTGGTCCGGGTGGTCTGGCACCGAACCGGACCATGCCGGACCTACGGGTCCGGATGGTACGGTATGTCCACGTCCGGACCGAGCCACCCGAACACTTCTGTGGGTACGGATGGTTCGGTACCGAACGGGACCTCCGGATGGTACGGGACCGGACCGAATCTACGGGTTCGGATGGTCCGGTACCGGACCACCCGACCACCTCTGTTGGTCCGGATGGTCTGTCACCGAACCGGACCATACCGGACCACCGGACCTACGGGTCCGGATGGTACGGTAGGTCCACGTCCGGACCGAACACTTCAGTGGGTACGGATGGTTCGGTGCCGTACGGGACCTCCGGATGGTATGGGACCGGACCACAGGACCGGAACACCGGACCACCCTACCGGATCGGTCCGGACCACCCGACCACCTCTGTTGGTCCGGATGGTCTGGCACCGAACCGGACCTACGGGTCCGGATGGTACGGTATGTCCACGTCCGGACCGAGCCACCCGAACACTTCTGTGGGTACGGGTGGTTCGGTGCCGAACGGGACCTCCGGATGGTGCGGGACCGGACCGGACCTACGGGTCCGGATGGTCCGGTGCTGGACCGGTGGTCCGGTCCGGACCGGACCACCCGACCACCTCTGTTGGTCCGGATGGTCTGGCACCGAACCGGACCATACCGGACTTACGGGTCCGGATGGTACGGTGTGTTCACGTCCGGACCGAGCCACCCGAACACTTCTGTGGGTACGGATGGTTCGGTACCGAACGGGACCTCCGGATGGTACGGGACCGGACCGGAACACCGGACCGGAACACCGGACCACCCTACCGGACCGGTCCGGACCACCCGACCACCTCTGTTGGTCCGGATGGTCTGGCACCGAACCGGACCTACGGGTCCGGATGGTACGGTACGCGCCCGGACCGAACCACCCGAACACTTCTGTGCGTACGGATGGTTCGGTGCCGAACAGGACCTCCGGATGGTACCGGACCTACGGGTCCGGACCTACGGGTCCGGATGGTCCGGTGCGGGACCACCCGACCACCTCTGTTGGTCTGGATGGTCTGGCACCGAACCGGACCATACCGGACCACCGGACCTACGGGTCCGGATGGTACGGTATGTCCACGTCCGGACCTAACCACCCGAACACTTCTGTGGGTACGATGGTTCGGTGCTGAACGGGACCTCCGGATGGTACGGCACCGGACCGGACCACCCTACCGGACCGGATCGGCACCCCCGACCGGACCGGACCATTTCTTTTCTGATCAGACCCGATGGGTTCCTGTTCAGTCTATAAATGGCGGGGGTTCGTTGGCTGGGCTGACCCAACAGTCGCAGGGTTGTTGTTTTTCTCCCCCTTCGGCTGCTGGAGACGTTTCGTCTTTGGGGCAGGGGTCTTCGCGGCCTCTTGCTTCTGTGGGCGTTTCTTCACAGCCTGCTTCATCGCTTTCGGCTCTTCCCCCTCAAGCTCCCTACACTCCTGCTTTTGAGGAGTTGTCGGGAAGTGAAGAGGAGAGTGAGTCGGAGGACGATAGGGAGGAGGATCAGGGTCGCCCTGAGGTTAACACTGAAACTCTACCCTTGCCGGTTTCTGATGGAACTTCCGAAGCTATGCTTCGTACTTTCCAACAGTACATGACAGACATCACGCGGCGTCTTGACGTCACGGATGCCTCTCTTTAGCGTCTGTCGTCTAGTGTTGACACACAGGACGTGGACCCGGGGTCTGAGGACGAGAGGCAGGAGGCTCGTCCTCGCACAGCTAGAAGGACGTTTGAACAGTTTCAGGACGTCCTTCCCTGAGACGCCCTCTCGTCCTTTGAGTCCGCTTCGGCCCGGGCGCGGGAGGCTCACGCCGCGTCTGCCGGCGGCTCGTTTTATGAACGATCCGGCCGCCGGCAATTCGCGTTCCACCCTAGTCTAAGTGCCACGGTGGAAGCGGCAGCACATCGCCTGAGGAGTACAGATTCACGTGCAAACGCGACCTATGTTCCTCGGGAGGACGCGGGTTCAGTGCCATGCTTTCCTTCGGGAGGCGCACCTCCACTGTTTCCTCGTGTCCAATCTGTTTCGTCCCTCCCTTTTCCCTTTGACTCTCGAACTCTCCCTTTCCAGACTTCGAGTGTTTAGGGTGGGGCTGACGGTGATGTGTTCGTTGGGGAGGTGCCTTCGGTCAAGAAGGTGGAACTGAGCTCTGCTTCGTTCCACAATCTTGAGGCCACCGTTTCTTCCACAGTCGAGGCCCAATCACAGGCCTTGACATGGATGAGCACGCTGTCCACACTGTTGGACCCTCCCAATCGGGCAGAGTCCGATTCCACTCGGGTCCTTGACACGGTTCGAGTGGATCGGGCTTTGCATGCCGTGCGATCGTGCGTGACGTCTGCGGCAGAATTGGCCATTGGAACACTGGTCCACTTTATTGGCCCTGTTCCGTGATCATTTTCTGCCTACTTCTATAGTGCCTCCGGATATGAGGAAGAGTCTGAGGAACACGTTTCCTCAGCCTTCTTCCCTCTTTCATCCGGACACTGTTCGTTCTGTGGTGGAGTCCACACGCCAGAGGAACACTGATTCTCTGATGGTTGGCCTCGCTGCTTCGGCGACGGCGGCGGGGAGTAAGAGAAGTGCTACAGTCACCTCCAGCTCCCAGCCTCAGAAGAAGAAGAAGAAGCCAGTTTCACTGCCTCCTTCTTCCTCCTCTTAGGCGCCTGTTGCGTTCCCAAGCAAGACGAAGGGTGCTCAGACAGGTAAGGGGAAGCAGCACCACCAGGGGGGGTGGTCGCAAGCCTGCGCCTGCCCGCCAGCAGAATTTTCAGTGAGTCCCGGCCCTACGTTGACGCCCCCTCAAGTTGCCCCTCTTTCGTCCGGCGGTTCCCTTTTTTTCGGGCCCGCGGCATGTGGGGCAGACTGGTCTCCAACCAGTTTTTCTTGAGGGTGGTGTGGTCGGGGTTTTCTCTACCGCTGTCGTCACAACCTCCATTGTCCGCTCTACCTTGGACGTTCCCCCCTCCTCGAGAGCCTGCCAGATGGCAGGCTCTTCAGGACGAGGTGAACTCGTTGGTCGAGAAGAAGGCGGTCTACCCCCTTTCTCAGCCTTCTCTGGGGTTCTGCTCCCGCCTGTTCACCGTCCCCAAAAAGGACGGCCGGTTCAGGCCGGTGTTGGACCTCTCCACCTTGAACTTGTACCTTCACAGGTGCAAGTTCAAGATGGAAACCCCTTCGTCGGTCCGGTTGGCCATCCGGCCAAACGATTGGGCCATGTCTGGGACCTCCAGGATGCTTACTTCCACATCCTGGTGGCCCCGGGGTACCGACATCTGCTCCGGTTCGTTTGGGAGGGCACGGTGTTCGAGTTTCGGGCCCTCCCATTCGGCCTGTCCTTGGCCCCTCTGATTTTCAACGGGGACAACAACACCACATGCTTAGCTTACCTTCGCCACCAGGGGGGCACCAATTCTCGGTCCCTCTCCCTGTTGGCGGAGGAGATTCTGCTCTGGTGCCAGACCAATCAGGTCCGGATGTCAGTCCAGTTCGTTCCGGGGAAACTGAACGCCCTGGCCGACATTCTCAGTCGGGGCGATCAGGTTCTCTCCACAGAATGGACCATCGCTCACAACGTTCTACAGCGTCTGTGGGCAAGGTGGGACCGTCCTCTGATCGATCTGTTCGTAACTCGATTCAGCGCTCGGCTTCCCAGGTACGTCAGCCCCTTTCGAGACATGAATGCGTTCCACTTGGACGCATTCACTCTCTTGTGGAGGCTCCTCGATGCTTACGCCTATCCCCCGACATCTCTGATTCCGAGGGTGCTGGCAAAATATCTGCAGGAACGACCAAGACTGATTTTGGTCGCGCCTTACTGGCCAACAGCTCCGTGGTTTCCAGATCTTCGCGGTCTCACCCACGTAGACCCTCTACCTCTGGATCTGGACGGGGGAGGTCTGCTCCAGCCTCGATCATGCCTCCCTCATCCACGTCCAGAGAGTCTGTGCTTGACCGCATGGCTCTTGTGCGCTCCAAACTGCTTGCACTAGGATTGCACAAGAGTTCAGTAGAGTTTTCCTTGAACGCTAAGAGGCGATCAACTAATCAGCTCTACGACTTACGCTGGAGAGCTTGGGCCACCTTCGCCTTGTCCAAGGGGATAAAGCCGCTTTATCCCTCAACACAGGACTTGGCCAACTTCCTGGTGGAAGTGTATCAAAAGAAGAGTCTTTCTTCTAAGACTCTTCTTGGATACAGATCTGCCATCGCTTCCACGATTGCGGCCGCTACTGGTCGCAGAACTGAACACTTGATCAGGTCCTCCCTCATCGCTAATGTCCTTTCGGGTATTAGCAATGCAGCGGTGTCTAAACCTCGGGTTTCATTTCCCAAGGGGGATGTCTTTCTGGTCCTCAAACTCCTGCGTAGCAATGAGTTTGAACCCCTGGCAGGCATCAGTATCAAGTTGCTGATTTTTAAGACTAATTGTTCCTCATCGCTTTAGCCACTTGCCGTAGACTCAGTGGTAGTCAAGCTTTGAGTGGCCTGGACTTTGACATTGAGTTCACCACACAGCAGTGGTTGCTAGCATGGTCACGTCAGTCTAAGGTATGTTTCTTGGGTATATTTTCTTTTACGGTAGTACTGTTCGAAAATTGCCTGGGTATCTTAATCCTTGGATTTAAGTGATTTTGATTAAGGAGTTTAATACTCTACATATCACCCTCACACCACTCTGGTATTCTGTGCAAGAATAGTACTGTCGAGGTAAGTGTTATATTGACTGTAAGGCTTCTTTTTAAGCCTACTGTCTATATGATACTTACCGAGACAGTACTATTAGAGTTTCCCTCCCGCCTCCCCTCTTGATATGTTATGGGCTTTTTGAGGGTCTGCAGCTCATAAAGAAAGAGGACGCGCCACCTACATCCTGTAAGGGGGAAGCACTCGGACAGTGCTTGGGATCCACGGTGGCGCATGGTTATGGGAGATAATTGTACCCACTCAGCGTTTTGTCCAATTTTTTCGGCCTATAATAGATAATGTGCAAGAATAGTACTGTCTCGGTAAGTATCATATAGACAGTAGGCTTAAAAAGAAGCCTTACATTTTGTCATCATTTTGGTAGTGAAAAAATAAGTGCACAATCAACCCAGGGAGCCATGCTTTGAAACACGGGTTCCGTGCTGATA
>NC_090249.1:47914639-47962989 GCF_037325665.1 Littorina saxatilis
AAACTGCGAGATAAAAATCTGGAGTGCTGATATCGTGTTGGTGTATCGTGTCAGTGGCCGAGTGGTAACGCACTTGCGCTCGGAAGCGAGAGGTTGCGAGTTCGACCCTGGGTCAGGGCGTTAGCAATTTTCTGCCCCCCTTTCCTAACCTAGGTGGTGGGTTCAAGTCTTTCGGATGAGACGAAAATCCGAGGTCCCTTCGTGTACCCTACATTGGGGTGTGCACGTTAAAGATCCCACGATTGACAAAAGGGTCTTTCCTGGCAAAATTGTATAGGCATAGATAAATTTTCATAA
Source organism: Littorina saxatilis (assembly GCF_037325665.1). NCBI lineage: Eukaryota > Metazoa > Mollusca > Gastropoda > Littorinimorpha > Littorinidae > Littorina > Littorina saxatilis. The sequence goes on from NC_090249.1 coordinate 47,914,937, forward strand.
AAATGTCCACCAAAATACCCGTGTGACTTGGAATAATAGGCCGTGAAAAGCAGGATATGCGCCGAAATGGCTGCGATCTGCTGGCCGATGTGAATGCGTGATGTATTGTGTAAAACAATATTACATCTCACACGGCATAAATATATCCCTGTGCCTTGAATATGTGCGCGATATAAATTGCATAAAATAAAATTAAAATAAAATCCCCGAGCTTAGAACTGTACCCACAGAATACGCGCAATATAAGCCTCATATTGATTGGTATGTAAGAAATGTTAAAGTCCTTTGTACTGGAAACTTGCATTCTCCCAGTAAGGTAGTATATTGTACTACGTTGCAAGCCCCTGGAGCAATTTTTTGATTAGTGCTTTTGTGAACAAGAAACAATTAACAAGTGGCTCTATCCCATCCCCCCCCCCCCCCCCCCCCCCCCCCCCCCCCTCTTTCCCCGTCGCGATATAACCTTGAACGGTTGAAAACGACGTTAAACACCAAATATAGAAAGAAAGAATAATCTTTGAACAGCATTTGGTTGGAAAATGAAAGTCTTCACAAAGCTATCTTCTTCTATTTGTGTGGGTTAATATAAATAGGATTTAACATAACAATGTGGTACTGGTATGGGTTTTGTAAAGTGATTACTCAACTTCTGTGAATTGTACCTTCGTGGTGATCATGCTACACACTGGGTAATTCAAGCACAGAAAATAATATTTCTTAATAATTTGGCCTTATAAATGTACTCCGTGACTGTATTTGTATATGGTGAAAAGGAGAAGATATAAAATTTGTGAAATAGGACTTCGTATTTGGTTTTGTCATAATGAATTTGTTGTTTCTGTGTGTGTGTGTGTGTGTGTGTGTGTGTGTGTGTGTGTGTGTGTGTGTGTGTGTGTGTGTGAGAGCATGCATGCGTGCTTATGTGTGAGTGCACAATTGTGTGTGTGTATTAATCCAGCAGAAACAGCTTCTCTTCCATACATTTGAATCATTTATATTGATACCACATGGAGACTATTCTGAACACACAAGCGTGGTTTTCTCTCTACAGTGCTTTTCCTAAAGTTAAATATTGAATTTTTGAATTTAAAAGTTTTTGGCACACCACTTTAAGATAATGCTCAAGGAAAATAAATAGTCTTCTTTTTTCATTAACGCTTTTTCTCACAGTGATGTGTCAATATCTCAGACGCAAATCCAGAGTCATGCACCGTTTTATGCTTGGGAAGCGCACTATACTCACTTTGGTAACGGTCACTGTTAGAAACATGCATACCAATCAATCAATTAAGCGAAAATGAATGATAAGATTCGATTATGTTCTTCTTTTTGTGCACAGGCGGTTATATACAAACGTGCATAGTGTCAAAAGAAATCACACACACACACACACACACACAAAGTATGAAGAAGCCCCTCCAACTTTTGGTTGAGTTTGACTGCATTACCTTGAGGAGACTGACGACACTTCACAATGGAAAAAATAATAACTTTTACATTTCAGTGATTTGTTTTAAGTACAAAAGTACAAGTGAAAGTAGAAATAAATTAATGTGACACTATCCCGTAATCACATATCAGGGTCAACTATAATCAGTCCATTGGTTTACAAAACTTTATTCAATTTGTTATCATGACAGAAACAATGCATTGTTTTTTTAAGATAACTCAAGCATAAATGCTTATTTTAAGTCATCCTGGTATGTACATAACAAAGTTTAGCATGATGGCGGACTAGATACATTTACTCATTTCAGACATCGAAAACAAACAGACAAACCTGATGCGCAAGCAATCAAAAAATGGAGGGGGTGGTAGTACAGAACTTGGTGGGGGTAAAAACAAGAAACAAAAAGAAATGGGGTACGAGAGAACAGAATTCAGCATAAGGGGGAAAAAAAAAGGACGACGAAGACTTGGAGCGCCAGAAATGTTGGAAGAGTGGGTCACGTCACAATAATATTAAATGCACAGAAGACACACACGCAAAGTTAATACATTTTGTGATCGGCGAAAATGGCACTAAATTACATAACGATTGGGCCATAATCGATAAGTCGAAACAAGGACACAAAACACGAGAGAAATTACGAAGAACAATTGGTCAGGCAGCATTTGTCTCATGACAGTGTCAAATGAACATTACAGTGAATAAAATGTGGAGGCTCATGTACGGAACATGCCTGGTTGTCTTAATAAATTCTTGTACAGTTATGAATATGGTCTGATTGACATTCCGGGAATATTGCGGGATGCCTTTCAATAATATTTCAATAAACTTATAATCAGTTATCAATTGACAATAATCGTACATCTCTACACAAGGGTCAATGCAACAAATAGTGCTCAGCAGTCTCCCTTGGGTAACCGCACTCACATTTGGGGCATTCCTTGAGGTGCCGCTGACATAAATCAAAATTCAAATCACTCATACCAATACGCAGTCTGCAATTATGGACTTTTTCAAATCTATCTCCAAAATAATAATGACATGGTACTTTAAAATCAACGTTGATTGCAGTAAAGTAATTGACTGACAATTAGGGTTGTATGTGGGGTGCCTAAAATTTGAACTTTTCTTATTCCCGAATATTTTTTGTGGGCGCAGAAGCACGGGGCAAATGGTATTGTTTTTTTTTCTGGAGGGGGATCAGACAATATAAAACCAATTAGAGGCCGAGTTGCCTGACAGAAAGGCCAATTCTAGCCCCAGTCCATACCGGTTACATGTAATTAGCTATGCACACATTTGAGATCGATACCCAACCTTACTGAGCATCAGTTCTTTGCGTTATTTTAATTTTCTTGTTTTTCTTTAAAATAAAAAAGGGAATGGTTTTATTGATGTCATTTTATTATGTCATTATCTAGTCAGCATAAATGACTTTTGTGGATACAGGAGAAAGTGTTAAAATGTGAAGATTTCAAGTGTGGTTTGTGGTCATCTGCTCAGTTGACCACTTAAAATGTTGTTTCATTTGATGATACGTTTTGTTTGGTGTTCCCGCTTGAATGTGACAGTAAGTTGTACAATGTTACTGTGTGTGTGTGTGTGTGTGTGTGTGTGTGTGTGTGTGTGTGTGTGTGTGTGTGTGTGATGTGTGTGTGTGTGTGTGTGCGTGCGTGAGTGTGTTTGTGTGTGTTGGTGTGTGTGTGTGTTTGGTAACCGGCTTTGTACAGCGGGACCACCTTATTTTGTCATGTATTTTTATTCATTCTGGAGCTTTATTAAATAAACTGCCCATTTCAATCACAACTCTGGTCTGGTCTTATTGTCAGTGTTGCATAAATGATTGTATGTGAGCTTGTGAACATACAAAGAAAAAAGAAAGAAACATTCTGTGTCGAAATATCTTGACTAAAAATCAGGCGGAAGACTACACCTGTTGCATTTCCTATTATGCTCAGGCAATTATAACTGAGGGCGGAAGCGACAATGATTCGTTTTCCCCCCAGATAACATTAATTTGTAGAGACGGAAAAGGAACACGCACATTCTGGAACTGATTTGTGTAAATAACTGAGAGGGTGTTTTGTCTGTTTTGTGAAACGGTCCTCACACATTTGCAAAGTTCCACAGTTAGGCAGCTGAATTAAAGCATTACATAATGCATAGTGTAAACTCTAGGCCTACTTCAAGGTCTTATTACTTCAAGATGCATACACGTGCTGTTGTATCTGTTAGTGCTTGCCGGACACCAGTGCTGATTAAAATGGCTTAGATTGTTACTAATTTGAAACTACAGTATGTCCTTTTACGCGTTGTGGCAACTGAATTTTGTTGGTACCGATGATTTATACAAAGACTTTTATCACAGGTTTCTTCCATATCAAACATTTATACTTACCTTCAAGTTCGAGTTTACCTTTACTTTCACGAGGAGAGTCTGTGTGTGTGTGTGTGTGTGTGTGTGTGTGTGTGTGTGTGTGTGCGCGTGCGTGTGTGCACGCTTAAATATTCTTGATTTTTGAACATAAGCAGTTTATCTGTCATGGAGTTGTGTGTGTTTTCATGTCTGCGTGTTCTTTTCCCCCTCCTTCCTCCTCTCGGCAGTCCGGCTTCAGTCATTTTATTCCTCCCCTCAAAGCAGACAGCAGCATTGTGTTAATGTTCAGAACTTTGCCAGGTTTTTTGTTTGTTTGTTGTGCTTCTTTAATTTAGGTTTGTTGTTTGTTTAAAACACTCAAACATACGCACACATCCACACGCACACTTTTACTTTTTAAGTTATAATAAGTATTGCATTCAGCCACGGTTTTTTTCTCAGTTGATATTCTGATTTTTGCCATTTTTTTGTGTAATTTGTTTTTGTTGTGCTTGTTTGATGTAGGTTTGGTGTTGTTTGTCGTTGTTTGTTTAACACACACTCAAACACACACTAACCAGACACACACACACACCACCACCACCACCACCACAAGAATAGGTTTACACTCACTTTTTCCTCCACGTTTTAATTTTGGCAATATCATTAACCCAGGATTGCAAAGCAGGGATCATTTGTCAATTTCATAACAACGTACATACAATTTCAGCTGGTCACTTCAATAAAATGTGCATCATCACAGGTTTCTGCTGGAATGACAGTGTCTTATCTGTCAACACAAAATACACACACACAAAATGAGTGTGATGCTGTATGCCTCCTAACAGATCCTAACTTCACCCTCCAAACCTCCCTGCAGATGTATGTTCTGTGCACAAAAATAACCTTTTAAAATATACAAAATGCAGACGACATTTCTACATTTGTAGTTGTGCTGCAGACCTGTTTACCCCCATAAGTGTTTTGGAGTAATGCTCAGCCCCAAAAATAGTAATCCTGGCACAAAAATAGTAATCCTGGTACAAAAATAGTAATCATCCAGCATTCGTCGCCAATTACAACGCACATGACAACTGTGTCTGCGAAACGCAATCATGCACATATATCCATCATTCACAAACAAAACACATCAGTCAGTTTTTGTAGTCATCATAATGTCAAAGAAGATTACATCAAAAGCACATGCATCACTGATTCTTTTTCTTTTGCTCGTAGTAGGCCTTTTTCAGTGTGTCAAGCGCTTCTCTACTGTACTTGCGCTTGCTGAAGGTACTGAACTTGTCAAATTCAGGTGCACGGAGCCCCTGGGGCTTTTAGTCATACCTCAGGCAGCTATCTATTAGAAGAACTACCAAGTTTCATTGACTTGCACCCAAAGAGTCAAGAACTGCGATTTTTTTACGAATCAATTTCGTACTCGGACCCGGCTGGTCTTGACCTATTTTTGGATCTAAATTTAGATCAGGTAGATCACCACATCATGCACAAAAAGACACGTCACTAGCAAACTATGTCAGACATCATCATGAGTTTGTATAAAACAAAATGGAGGCCGGAATCACTCAGTTGAATCGAACTCCGACCAAACACCACGTAATAACTAGGTTAATTTATGCACTCGCGTGAACAAGAAACTGTCGAGCTTCACAGATGTCGTCGTTGGGTAGTTTTACTACCATAGGAGGATTTTTGAACTGTAAATGCACTCAGCTGCAACAAAAACGCAAAACGAAGGCTGTAAGCTGCACTGTGCCTTTAAGTAGCTCAACACAATGATCGCAGCCCAGGGTGCTAACACAGTTTGGAAGGTCAAGGTTTTATAGTATGCTTCACTAACGGGATCTTATAAAAAAAGCTAAAACATTTACCACTGAAGAAAAACCATCTCTGAACAATTCAAAATTGTCACACTACTAGTTTTACATTTTAAGGATCTTGCCTAGTGCACATCTTTTTATTATGAAACATTTGTATTGTAAACAAAAGAAAACACAATGTCTTGTGATCTGTAAATGTTCTTAATACAGGGAACTTTATACATTGTTCAAGTGAAGTACTGTACAGCCTATTTAGCTTGTTCATTTTCTCCCTATAATCTGCTACAATTCAATAAACTGCTGTAAACTTGTGCCCTTAAAGTAGATTTATGTCCTTCTGTGTGGGCACCTTCTTCTTCTTCTTCCTCTTCAGTGTTCAGTGTTTGCATTTGGATGTGTGCTCTCTGGCCAAGTCTTGTTGCACAGGGGTACGGGTGGCAAGAAAAGGCCACCCTCTCAGAACGTGTTGCAGAGTCTGTTCTTCCTACCCTAGCCACAGTCGCACGCTGTAGGTGCAAAACCTATCCTTTTGATGTGTACCTTCAGACAGCAGTGTTCTGTGCAAAGGCGAAAGATGGCTGTCTGTTCTGCGTGAGTAAGATGGGGCTATGGTCTTGAATGAGCTGGTAGCTGTCTGTCTTTAAAAAAAAAAAAAAAATAGACATCAAAGAAGCTGCAGCACCAGCCAAGTGTTGACTGTTTTCTTTATGCGTAACCTGGTCCTGGCAGTAGCTGTTGTCCATCTGTAAACAAGCAAGATCATTATTATAATATATTGATGGTGTATTTGTTTTACCCAAAAGACGATTAAAATAACATTTAATTTTTGTTTTAGTTATGTGGCATACATGCAGTGGAACGATCATATCTTGTGATATCTTCCCTCTGAGAAAAAAACTACTATTCAAAATGTACTTTTACATACTTTTTTGTTAACTTAGGCTTTTGAAGATCCACATCCAATCCTGCCACAATGTAGGCACAATCATAGGCTAAAATTGTCAGGGTTATTTACCATCGAACTGTCCTCAACATTCTATGCTGACACACACACATGCACACACACACTGGCACAGACACATAACTTGACTTCACTTAGGAAGGTTATGTGATGCTTAAATCATTTGTCTTGCCACTAGTTCATCACAAGTAACCACTGTGTTTATTGCTGGTATGTGCTTAAATGGAGGGATAGTCTTATCCCATGGTAAAACATTTTTTTTTTAAAAAGCCTGGCAGGTGATGTGAGATGTGAGCCAAACTGTGTTCACGAAAAGCAGCCGGCCTTTAATAACACAAAGCTGCCTCTGTACACAATTCTGCTTTTACACATGCTATCCCTTAACTTGGATTCATACCAAAAATCAAGCCTGGTTTCATAGGAAACAGTCAGAATGTTGATTCAGCATTTAGAATGATAATCTTATTTCATGTACACGCCTTGGCAAATCTGACAATTAAGTAAGCAGAAGTTTTCTTCACGGGACGGATTTGCTCATTTTATTATGTAGCAATGCACTTCACTTGGTCACATACACCCCCCCCCCACCCTCTGTGCACAGTGATAGTTTTAAACAAGGAATTCTGTAAACACAGGGGTGGTCAAATACACCCCCCCCCTTCCCTCTGTGCACAGTGATAGTTTTAAACAAGGAATTCTGTAAACACAGGGGTGGTCAAATACACCCCCCCCCCTTCCCTCTGTGCACAGTGATAGTTTTAAACAAGGAATTCTGTAAACACAGGGGTGGTCAAATACACCCCACCCCCCCCCCCCCTTCCCTCTGTGCACAGTGATAGTTTTAAACAAGGAATTCTGTAAACACAGGGGTGGTCAAATACACCCCCCCTTCCCTCTGTGCACAGTGATAGTTTCAAACAAGGAATTCTGTAAACACAGGGGTGGTCAAATACACCCCCCCCCCCCCCCCCTTCCCTCTGTGCACAGTGATAGTTTTAAACAAGGAATTCTGTAAACACAGGGGTGGTCAAATACACCCCCCCCCCTTTCCCTCTGTGCACAGTGATAGTTTTAAACAAGGAATTCTGTAAACACAGGGGTGGTCAAATACACCCCCCCCCTTCCCTCTGTGCACAGTGATAGTTTTAAACAAGGAATTCTGCTGTAAACACAGGGGTGGTCAAATCCACCCCCCCCCCCCTTCTCTCTGTGCACAGTGATAGTTTTAAACAAGGAATTCTGTAAACACAGGGGTGGTCAAATACACCCCCCCCCTTCCCTCTGTGAACAGTGATAGTTTTAAACAAGGAATTCTGTAAACACAGGGGTGGTCAAATACACCCCCCCCCCTTCCCTCTGTGCACAGTGATAGTTTTAAACAAGGAATTCTGTAAACACAGGGGTGGTCAAATACACCCCCCCTTCTTCCCTCTGTGCACAATGATAGTTTTAAACAAGGAATTCTGTAAACACAGGGGTGGTCAAATACACCCCCCCTTCCCTCTGTGCACAGTGATAGTTTTAAACAAGGAATTCTGTAAACACAGGGGTGGTCAAATACACCCCCCCCCCCCCCCCTTCCCTCTGTGCATAGTGATAGTTTTAAACAAGGAATTCTGTAAACGCAGGGGTGGTCAAATACACCCCCCCCCCCTTCCCTCTGTGCACAGTGATAGTTTTAAACAAGGAATTCTGTAAACACAGGGGTGGGACTCTCTTGTGATGAAAAAGGAGGAAATCCCTTTTTTTCCAGGGGGTTCGGGGGCATGTTACCCCGAATTTTGGTTAAATGGTACATTAAAATCTGTGCAATCTGACAAAAAAGACATTCTCCACACTCCCCAACCTCCCCCCCCCCCCCCCCCCCTCAAAATTACTATTAGTTATCAGGAGTTTTCAGTCAGCACAATTTAACTCTCAAGCCTCCAGTGTTCTGTTTCATCTCCACGTCACTCCAAATCATTCAGTCAACAAGTCATAGATATTGTAATGAAATGTGACGCGGAAAAATAGATTACTCCAGCAGAATTCGTAAGTTGTGTCCGCGGAAATCCGCGGAAAAGTCCCACCCCTGAAACAGCACTGCATGGGGCCTTTTCCAGAAATAAATTCATCAAAAAATGTCAACTCACAACAGCAAGAGTCAGTGTGTCGATTGTTCATATGTGACAAAGTTGAGGGATGAGCTTATCCTATCTTAAAGCCTGGCCAGAACTGAGACGGTGACGAGAAGTAGTGTGCCTATAATGACACAATGCTTTCTTCGTAACCAATTAGATTCAACATCTCAGATCTGGTCAGGCCTATACAAATGCCATCTCTCAACTTGGTCCATACAAAAATCATGAACCTGGCTTAATTCTGTACAGAGTGGGAATTTGTTTTTCTCTTTTTCGAAATCCAAAATAAGCAAAATCAGGTCTTAAAATCAATCAATCAATATGAGGTTTATATCGCGCGTATTCCGTGGGTACAGTTCTAAGAGCAGGGATTTATTTTATCTTTTTATTTTATGCAATTTATATCGTGCACATATTCAAGGCGCAGGGATTTATTTATGCCGTGTGAGATGGATTTTTTTTTACACAATACATCACGCATTCACATCGGCCAGAAGATCGCAGCCATTTCAGCGCATATCCTACTTTTCACGGCCTATTATTCCAAGTCACACGGGTATTTTGGTGGACATTTTTATCTATGCCTATACAATTTTGCCAGGAAAGACCCTTTTGTCAATCGTGAGATCTTTAACGTGCACACCCCAATGTAGTGTACATGAAGGGACCTCGGTTTTTCGTCTCATCCGAAAGACTAGCACTTGAACCCACCACCTAGGTTAGGGAAGGTGGGAGAAAATTGCTAACGCCCTGACCCAGGGTCGAACTCGCAACCTCTCGCTTCCGAGCGCAATTGCGTTACCACTCGGCCACCCAGTCCAAGTCCAAATGGAGCAAGTCTTAAAATGGGAGTGAATTTACAGATGTTATGAACAAGAAGTCTGCGAAAACAGGGTCATTAATAGGAAGGAGTCTTAGATTGGGGTGTCTTAAAAGGGGCAGGGGTGGAGGCCACTGTAATGACCATGAAATAATCAAAATAATACTATCAGTCATCTTATTCTCTACCAAATTTCTAGAGGTCAAGACAATGATACAGATTATTTACTTGTGTCACTGTTAGTGTCATTCTATGAATAACAGACCGATAGAAAGAGAGCTCTGTGTCTTGTACCTGGGTTCGTGCTCAGTTGCTTGAAAATTGACTTGTCAGAGGTTCTTCTTCAGCCTTACACCAGCCTACAGCGGTAGCTTCTACTTCACCAAACTTTGTTCTGAAACAAAACAAATAAAACACATCTTCAGGGTCAAGCATATGTATCAAATCATGATCACACAATTAAACCTTCTTCTTTGGTCAGTACTATTGAAGATTTGTTAATTGTTTCTTGTTCACAAAAGCACTAATCAAAAAATTGCTCCAGGGGCTTGCAACGCAGTACAATATATTACCTTACTGGGAGAATGCAAGTTTCCAGTACAAAGGACTTAACATTTCTTACATACTGCTTGACTAAAATCTTTACAAACATTGACTATATTCTATACAAGAAACACTTAACAAGGGTAAAAGGAGAAACAGAATCCGTTAGTCGCCTCTTACGACATGCTGGGGGGCATCGGGTAAATTCTTCCCCCTAACCCGCGGGGGGTTGTACAAGATAATGAAATAGAGTGAATTTTGAAGTGCATTCATAATTAAAGCCCAATCATGTGGTTTAACCTACCTAGTCTTGAAAAGCCTGTCCGAGGAAACAGATCAAGCACCCTTCCGCAGACCTTCCTGACGGAAGAGTCTTGGTTGTAACCGCTCACTTTCTAAAGTAGTCCATAAGCAGTTCCATGTGCCTATGTTATCACTGTAACCAGCTCCTTTGTGTACCTGTGATCTGGATGAGCTGCAACACATAAAACTTTCATATGAACACTATGTCAAGTATACCAGTTAGCATCCATCAAACACTGACTGACTGAGGAGCATCACAAGATCTGTTCTAAGGAGGTAACAACTATTGTCACAAAGTGTTTATGATACAGCTGCAGGCACATGGCACTGAGTGGTCAATTGGTGAGGGGGGGGGGGGGGGGGGCAGAAGTTCTGCTCAGTCTTGTCTGCTGATACTACACTTTGTGGTGGTGTAAGGCAGGGAATCACACCCCAACCACTGGCCCCGCCCACCTGGTGTCGAGTGCCTGTGGATACATCAGTCCCAGTCATGGCTGGCCCCCGGTTGACAACTGCCATGTACGTCATGTACGGGTACATTTACTTTGCAGTACAGATTAGTTTTCAATAGCAATGACATCATGGACGCACACCTGCCCAACGCAGACAAGGACAGCAAAATCAGGGACCAAACGTGATAAAGAGTAACTAATCGTCACAAACATCAAAATGCTTTGCATTTCTTGACCAGATAACAATCATTTCTGGGCAATTGAAGATTATTATTCCACCTACAGGCTATCACCCCCATGGCTGTTACTTGTAACACATTTCATTTCTTAAAATATGTTTTGTAAAGTAATACTGTAGTTAATAGATTTCTCTGAAAGGCACATTCCTTCTCATGAAAACAATTTGGCTCACCGTCTAAGATCTGGTCAGGCTTTAAAATGGGATAAGACATGATCTCTTAACTTGTTCACATACCCACAATGAACGGTCTGGTTGCTCTCTGCGCCAAGTGCGATTGTGTTATGAATAAATGCTGTAAAAGCTACAACTGTACTAGCTCATTTAAAAAAAAAATCACAAAATGTCATTTCACCACAGCAAGCAAACAGTGTGTTTATTTCTGGTATAGAACAGACACACACATACACACACACACACATACACCAAAGCAACACAAAAGCCCAAAACATGCCTACCATCTAAATGAGGAATCCAGTTCCAACTGTCTTCTGCCAATATAACACTGCCAGAGACACCATGGTGTAGAAAGTCAGTTTAAAGAGAGACTACCTGAAAGAAAAATGATACAATAATAATAAAACACCCAGTGCAATAGACATACTTGCTCGTTAAAGGCTTACTTTACCATGTAAAAACATTTTGCTTCACAGTCTCAGATCTTGTCAGGCTTTTACTTGGGATAAGATCATCCCTCTACTTGGACGAATAGCAACATAGATCAGCTTGAATGCTCTCTGTGCAGAGTGGTTTTTGTTTGTTTGTTAAAGAATTAGTTTTGTTAACAACACTGGTACCTTTTTGTGAAAATATTTCATCACACATTTTAACTCACCACAGCAAGCAGTCACTGAATATATAATTTTTTGTATGTGGCCAAGATGAGGGATTCCAGAGCATAATATAACATTGATTTCTTCATGCCATCTGATTTGCAGTTGAATTCACAGGGCGAGAAAAATTCTAGACTGTCCTCAACATTCTATGCTGACTGTAAATTGTAAATATAATACATCCACCCTAGCTAACTGGTACACTAATCACTTGCTCTGGCTTACTTCTTTTTCCAACATAATAAATCTGTTATTTGTACTTTAGCCTTTTGTGGTAAAATATTCTCATTACCACCAGTTGCACTCACAAGCTATTGCACTAGTGTATTTTGGAAATGATCAAAGGACTTACTTGTGTTCTACAACAGCACCATGTCAGTGTTGCGGGAAGAATGAGGCAGGGCTTGGTAATAACTGAGACCTGCAAGTAAACAGAACATATTTAGAATCCCAGCATGTGTTATAATTTGTGTATATTTATATTATAAGGTCTTACATTGCAATAACAAACACACACACACACATGCACACACTCATTCAATGTGCTCTATGTGCTAAGAATAAGAGTGATTGTTTAATGAATTAACGCTGAAGAAGCTACTAGTTGCTTAAACACAGTCATAGCAAAATGTCACTTGATCACCACATCAAGCACACTGTATCTTCATTTCTGGTTGTATACATTGTATGCAAGTGGAGGGATGATCTTATTCCATGTAAAATCCTAGCTCAGCTGATCTCTCTCAACTTGGATTCATACCAAAAATCAGGAGCCTGGGTGTTTCTGTTCAGTGGGCATTTCCCTATTTGTTTTATTTGAATGCATTTCTTAAAAAGAACACTTCCTCTGCATAGCCGTCAGGATGTTGGTTCCACCTTTAGGAATGTGTCTTAGTGGACGGACAATCTTATTCCATGTACATGTTCCATTCCTTCGTGCATTATGTGATTCTACTGTATTTTAGTCATAAACAATGACCTTCATTCTAATAAGAAGAGACTATTACCTTTCACCTCGGACGTGTCAACTCATATTTTGCCGCTGAGTCGGTGGACAGTTGCTGGAAACCGAGTCCGTCGTCACACTTCGGGCTTTGGCAACTAAGTTCACTTTGCGGGTCTTTCCCCTTGTAACACCATACTTGTTCGATCACAGTTTCTTTGTTCATCGGCCGAAGCAGGCCCCTCCTTCGCTCCCGTCTCGGCCACAGTTTCCTCAGTGCAGTCGCTGAGTCGGGCATGAGAGCCCGCCCTTGAACGCACTCTCCCCTGTACCGCATAGTTTTAAACCTCCCCACCTTTTTAATCTCCCTGTTTGCCGGAGCTAACCACTATCGGTAACAGTGACTCAACCGCAGGACTCTGAGACGTTCGCAAGAACCCAGTCCTCTTCGGAAGAAGATGATGATCAAAGATGCATTGCCGACGCCGGCCATGTTGAATTAGTGAAAACCGAAACGTGGAAGCGAAACTAACTTATCTTCGGGAATCAATTAGGAAAACTATATGTGTAGTAGGTAGAAAAATGGCATTTAATGAGACAGATAAAACTCGGATCAAATGAGAAAGAAAGAACTATCCAAACTTGCAAGCACAGCCGCGGTAGTCCTAAGTACGTACTGAAGTTCCCGATCCATGTTTTAGTCTAACCAGCGCTGTCTCTAGTCTATAGATGCGCAACAGGATAAGAGATACCCTGAGGTTATAAGTGATACTCCCACATACGTTGCACAAGCATAGTTTAACGTTACCTTATGTACGGTCCAACCGGTGTGCAATGGGTGCTCTCTCTCTCTCTCTCTATCTCTCTTTCTCTCTCTTTATCTCTCTTTCTCTCTCTTTCTCTCTCTCTCTCTCTTTCTCTCTCTCTCTTTCTCTCCGTCTCTTTCTCTCCGTCTCTTTCTCTCTCCGTCTCTTTCTCTCTCTCTCTCTCTCTCGCTCGCTCTCTCTCTCTCTCTCTCTCTCTCTCTCTCTCTCTCTCTCTCTCTCTCTCTCTCTCTCTCGCTCTCAGTTTATGATACCCCCTACACCTCCCCAATGTTCTGCCTTTCGTATAGATTTGTATCGTGCACCCCAACGTCACCCCCCCTTCCCCCTCCAATCACACGTTTATCTCCCCTCTCTCTCTCTTCCGTTCATCATTTTCACTTTGACTTTGTCATTCTCTCCCTCCCTTCTTCTTTTTTTCACTTACTGTTTATGAACTTGGGTTTATCATCGACCCACCCCCATCCATTTTTCTGCTCGTAGTAGATTCATGACCGATTTACACTCATTTTCTTTCTTACCACATTTTCTTCCTTCCCTCTGTTCAGTGTTCATCATTTTCTGTTCAAGTCATACCCGTCACCCCCTCACCCCACAACTCACCACCCCCCCACCCCCACCCCTTTCTCTTTCACGTACCAGTGTCACCAGGGGGTGGATTGGGGGGGGGGGGGGGATTTGTCGTGTGATAAATGTGGACCGGTGGCGATGACGTCAGAACACGAAGCGACCAGATGGCGTCACATTAACATGAAAATACAACTTACCGCCTGCCGCGGCTCCCGGCCACATAAAAAAACGACATGTGAACAGAAGCTTCTATGAATTTTATGTCCCTCTTTTGTGCATATTAAATAGAACTGTATCGATTTGACTTTACTTGTGTCCTCGAACTTGTTTTGGTTGTTTTAGGGGTGGTGGGTGGGTTGTGTCGGGGGCTGGGGAGGGGGACTCTCTGTTTTATTGGTTGTTTTTGTGTGTGTTTTTGCAGGGTGCAGTGTGTGTATGTATATGTGTGTGTGTGTGTTTGTGTGTGTGTGTGTGTGTGTGTTTGTGTGTGTGTTTGTGTGTGTGTGTGTGTGTGTGTGTGTGTTTGGGGGGGGGAGAGTGGGGGGATAAATCGTTAGTGTGTTTTGCTGCCTTTTTTTTCCTGTCACCGTTGATGCCTCCAATGATGAAGGCGATTGGAATAAGTGATTAATGGACATTGAATACCCGTTCATATTTCCGTCTGAATATCATTAATATTTGTATAGCTGTTCCTACATTTCAATGAATCATTATTTTGTGTGGTAATACAGAGAACATGCAGACGTCTTTAGTGATGCTGACGTTACTGTTATTGTTAAAAATAAAAACCGATTAGGTTTAATGACGTTGGTGTTGTTGCTGATATTGTCTCCGCACATGTGGCGTCTTTGTGATCTCTGTAATGTACAGTTCAATCGCGGGCATGTATTGTTGTTATTGTTATTTTCCCGTGAATTACTCACTTCTGCTGTCATGTTGTTGTAAAGGCGATTTTCTAAAACTGATAAGCAGGAGCGGTCATCTATTGCAATGGGTTCGGAGATCTGACATGTCTCGTTTTGTTACCGTTCTCACGAGATCAGTTATAGTTTTCTCTCTCTCTCTCTCTTTCTCTCTCTCTCTCTCTCTCTCTCTCTCTCTCTTTCTCTCTCTCTCTCTCTCTTTCTCTCTCTCTCTCTCTCTCTCTCTCTCTCTGTAGCAGTGTATGTATGTCTTTGTCTGTGTCTCCCTCTGAGTCTCTCCGCTTCTGTCTTTCTATGTCTGTCTCTGTTTATGTGTGTGTGTGTGTGTGTGTGTCTCTCTCTCTCTCTCGCTCTCGCTCTCTCGCTCTCTCGCTCTCTCTCTCTCTCTCTCTCTCTCTCTCTCTCTCTCTCCCATCCGACTCCTGGCACACAGGTCAAAGCAGAGGTTAACTTGAGTGCACGTGTACCTAGCAGGAGGGGGGGGGGGTGTGTGATTCGGGTCAGAAGTGGGGTAAAGCACTTTGGTCTTCAGTCTTTGGGTTATATCTTTCCGTGGAGAAGATGCCAACATGAAATTCCACTATGCTCTACTATTTATTGATGGCCGCCCTCTTTCTTCAATTAGCTGAGGGCCGTGAACATGTGTCGTTGTTTGCCGTTTTCATGAAACATAAGTAATCAATTTATCCACTTGATTATATATTCACAACAGGGACCTATCACTCTTCTTTGCATGTTTTTATGCCTACGGATTTTCAAATACTCTGCAACACATGTAACCCAAATTCAACAAGTGCCCGTACAATACCGTGCCGCTTCTTTTATGAAAACATTGCTTCGGCCATGTTGATTTTAATCAACCAATTTTCTTGTAGTTGCTGTAACTGGTTTGTTCAAGTTTCGTGTTTGATTTTTTTTAAATGAGTCATGCGAATAGGTACCTTTTGTCGTACAGTATAATTATATGCTAGATAGTTCACTGGATATTTGCTTGCACGCTCAAACCGAATCAACCTCTGCCACGAGTAAAAAAACATTGCTTGGAAAAAAAATCTACGACATGCTCCGTTTCTCACACACAGACACACAGAAAATACTTTTTTTTATTTTTTATTTTTTTTAAAGAATCTTATATATATCACAGTCTAACGATAACGCCTGGAAATAAATAGATAAAGACATGAAGAAACGGAGAAGGAAAGACATAAACATCAAATGGGCTGTACAGCTAAAAGTCTGTTGATAAATTTATGCACCGTACAATGACTACAAAACGTTGCCTGTTCATGTTAATGCTTGAAATGATTTTGGGTACAAGGAGATTGGTGCCTGCCAAACGGTTGTGTGACGTGTCTAGTGTGTTGGCGAAGTGTCTTGTGCTTGTCACTTCTCGCTTTCAGCCCTCACCGCTGGCTAGCACCGTCTGTCCTTTTCAGGACAATGCGAAAAGAGAGCAGAATGCGCCAGTCTCTCCTGCCAGTACAATAACCTCTCCACAACAAGCCCTATGTAGTGCCTCCATCGCGGCGACAGGCGTAAACTGGGTACCGCAAGGCCCCAGGCTAGACTACAAGGACTCGGAGGAGGTTGGCCCCTAGACGTGCGGCATGCGGGCCCACCGGTGTGTGGAAACGCCCAGGTGCCCACGAACCAACCTCCAGCTATGAATCAAATAGCCGGGCAGGATAGGCTCGTCAACCCTGGCAGGCAGCTATCCTAAGAGAAGACCACTCTGAATTCAAAACGAGGGTAGAGGAGGCTCATCATCCATCTAGGTTCCGCACAGCTCTCACTTTGAGCCTGTCATTCATTGGGCGAAGTCGACTGCGCGAAGCTGGCCGCACGGAGCTTTGGTAAAAAGACTTCGCGAAGTCGACTTCGTGCTCAACTAAGGACCGCCTTTACTCTATTGCACATGTCATACATGTGTGTTGCTAGACATTTTCATGTTGGGACATTTGGCCGAAACTGTCAGAAAGCTTTAGGACATCTTGGAAAATTTTCGGCCATTATTTTGGCTCATACAAAGTCACCGCAACATTGAAGCACAAGACTCAAGAGGGGAACACCAATACATACAATCATTATCTTAGGAACACAGATTACAGGGGCGGAACAGTTAAGCCAGAGGGGGGGGGGGTACAACCTGGGGTCCAGGGTCCCGTTGGGGGGTCTGGGGGGGCAAAGCTCCCCTGAAGCTGAAGAATTTTAGCTATTTTATAAACAAATTGTGGCTTATCCTTGATTTTAAACATGATCAACTGGTGTCAGCAGCCACTCATTATTTCTTTTAACGTTAGTATTAAAATTTAAATAATGGCAATTTATCTTCACTGGTCTAATATAGGTCTAGGCTGATATCTGCTCCCGACATCATATAGTATGGTTAGAAGGAAGACATGTTGCATACTATGACAAATAAACAATTAACTCTTCCCCCGGCTTTACAGACAGAAAAAAAATAAAAACATTCCCAGACAGAATTTTTTATTTTTTAATATATTTTTTTTTTTGGGGGGGGGTCCGGAACCCCCGTAACAACCTCCCTAATCCACCCCTGGATTATATGTTGCTTGCTGCAACTGAAACAATCAGCTTTGCTGATTTAACTACATCAGACACCAGTTCTCTGAAACTTTTTCAAACCTTTAACTTTAATTTCTTGAAAGTAAAACTCTTCCAATCTTGTGCTAATCTTGACAAGCCTTGGGAAACATGACTGGTAAAACACCAATAAAAAACCGTGTAGGGTGAGCCATTTTGTTTGGAAACCACGATTTGGAGGACGCTTTTCATTCTCTGGCTCAGCAGATTTCGATTCGCGGTGACTATCGTCTGCTATGTCGTCTGCTTCGATCGACTCGACAACACTACTACCACTCACACTGACACTGTCCACATTCGCGGTGTTCCTGTCATTTTGTCCGGAATCACTTACCTTGGCGAAGGGTAGCAAACCTTGGCCAATTTAGTTTTTTTCTTTTTTGGTTGCGACATGATGTTCAAATCCAAATCGAAAGCACTGACTGATTGATAAACTATCGCGAACCGGCGAACGCAAACGCTGAGAGTGTGGTTTCCCTTGTCCAAGGGAAACCACTCTGGCATCTATATTTTTTGGCACTGGCTTCCGTTCAAAACATTGATGTTTCGTTTTTGGTATTCGCGAAGGAAATAAACGTCAGTCAGTTGACTAAGTACATCGGCAGCAGTTTTAGCAATCAAAGCCTGACCAATACAAAAAACTGGACAAACTTTGGCCGATTTAGGCGAATACTCTTCGGACATTTGGCCGATAGGGACATGAAAGTTTCGGCCAAAGTAAAAAAAAATCGGCGATTGGCCGAAGGGCCGACCCAAACGACACCCTGCATTTAGAGAGCTTACTTCCCTTTGTTTACCCCAGACTACAAAAAGTGCTAAGACCTTCTCGTTACCCTTCGAGGCCTTTGGTCTTCGCGCCTTTGATTTCCGCGCTGAGCCGTGCACAGGAAGTGACAACACCACCCGACGGACAAAACAGAACACAACACTCTCAACTCCTCCTCTCGGGGCAGCGGCCTAACAGCTAAGAACAACAAGCGAAGCCTTCCTGCTAATAGACTTCGATCACCTCGGCGTTATTTTTGCCGGGCCGGGGGGACCGGACTCCGAGGGCAACCCGCCAGATCAGAACGACGAGACACGAAGGCACGGGAAATGATATTCTTTAGCGATGCGGGATGAAATATTTACACTTCCCCAGAGGGGTGGGGGAGAGATTGTGGCGGAAGGGGGAGGAGGAGAAGGAGGGGGGTGGGGATGGGATGGAGGGTCAACCCGAGCGGAAGGTCGCGCGTCCCCAGCTCCGATCCCCCCGGGTGCTGAGAGTGGCGGTGAGAGATTGGTGCCATAAACTAATTGATCGCAATTATTGATGAGCGGACGGTGGGAGCGTATGTGGGGCCTTTTGCACGTGCTGGGCAGGAGATGACTGTGTGTCACGCACTACGCCCTGGGGGTCAAGTGTGGCGACAATTTCAGTTTGCATTTACATGTATAAACATTCTCAAATTAGTATCTTGATTTTGTCCGCCATCGTGTTTACTTCTTTTATATTTCCCCTGGATTCGTTAATATAGAGTTCGGATCGCCTATGTTATAGCTTGCATGTCACGATACTAAAACGGAATACGGTTTTGTTTTAACTTCTTCTTCTTCTTGTCGATCACTCAGATGGAAACGCCGGTTCCCCGCGCAAATGTTGCCGTGCGCTGTAGGTCGTCCAGACTGCCATAGAGCTTCCCTTGCACCGTGGTCGCCTCCTCCCAGATCTGGCTCCTGAGGCCATCGTGTAGTAGGCAAGTCTGCAGCAGGTGTTCCGTTGTCATGCTGCCTGATTGACAAGGGCACTGGTCTGACTGGCCAATTCTGAACTTGGTGAAAAGGTGGTGGTTCATTCGGTTGTGGCCTGTCCGCAGCCTGAATATGAGGACCTGCTCAGACCTTGTGAGCAGGTGAAAGGCGTCGTTTTTGTTGAAGTGTGGGTGCTGCTGCAACCACTTTTTGTGTTGCTTGGCCTTGATGATGGTCTTGGCTTCTTTGAAGGTGGTTGATCTGTCATTCTGGTCCTTCGTAGTGCCCTCCTTTGCCAGAGTATCTGCGGCTTCGTTGCCTAGTATGTTGCAGTGAGAGGGGACCCATTGCAGCACGACTGTGTGGGCTCTGCACTGGGAGGTCGAGAACGTTTTTGTGGAACTCCTCGTCTTCCAAAACCTTGTGATTCTTTGGCTTAGCAGGGCGTTTAGTTTCAATGCAAGATTTGAATCATAATACAGTAAAACGAAAGAACAATTTTGGCACAAACTTGGAACGAACGCTGTAAGTTTAAGTCAGTTTATGACGTGGCCTGAACAAATACTGTCAAACCTACCCTGGCGACCACCTCTTGATGGTGACCACCGGTCCATTGCGACCACCGAAAAGGAGCAAAAACGAGATGTATTCCTATTCTTATTATCCAACTTTCCATAACGATCACCTTTCAATAATGACCACCTTTGGTAGATCCCTTGGGTGGTATGGACAGGTTCGACTGTATTACAACATGGCATAGATCTATAAACAAGAATTGTTTACTATTGCAGGATTCTTATAGTAGAAAATAAATTTGCTTTTCGTGACTAGACGTAAACTGGTATCCGGATGAAAGCACCCAGTCAGTCCCTTGAAGTCATAAGCTCTCTCTCTCTCTCTCTCTCTCTCTCTCTCTCTCTCTCTCTCTCTCTCTCTCTTTTTCTTTCTCTCTCTCCTCTCTCTTCTCTCTCTCCTCTCTCTCTCTGTCTCCTCTCTCTCTCTCTCTCTCTCTCTCTCTCACTCTCTCATTCTTTCTCTCTCACTCTCTCTCTCTCTACCACCTCTCTCTCCCCCTCTCTTTCTCTCTCTCTCTCCTCTCTCTCTCTCACTCTCTCTCTCCTCTCTCCTCTCTCTCTCTCTTTCTCTCTCTCTCCTCTCTCTCTTTCTCTCTCCCTCTCTCGTTCTCTCTCTCTTTCTCTCTCTCTCCTCTCTCTCTCTCTCTCTCTCTCTCTCTCTCTCTCGCTGTGTCAGCCTGTATGTCTGTCTCTTTCTCTCTGTCTCTCTCTGTGTCTCCCTCTCTTTCTTTGTCTCCTTCTCTCTGTCTATTTCCCTTCCTGCTTACCACTAAGTCTGTCTGTCTTTCTGTTTGTCTCTCTCTCACTCTCTCTCTTCCCCCCTCTCCCTCTTTCTCTTTCTCCCCCTCCGCCCACCCCCTCCAGTATGCATACAGTATGCCATCAGCGCTTTTCTCCATATTCACAGATTTTATGGTGATGGGGTCTAAAGCTTTCTTCTCCTTTTTTGATGCCGAGAAATCCGCGGTAGTACTACTCGGGGTAATTGCACTGATTAAATTATTCTGTATTGATGGGGAGAGATGTTTAACTCTGCTGTTGGACGCTGTATTGATGCAGGACTGACGCTTTTGTCAGCCAGGACAATCAAGGAAGGTTGGAGATAAACACATGAAGCAGTGTGCACTGATCACATAAAGCAGTGTGCACTGATCACATAAAGCAGTGTGCACTGATGACTTCAAGCCGTTTGTGCGCGTGACCCTAAATGCACCGCCTCGGCTAAAGCTGCCTGCTTCACGACTTGAATTGTCAACAGACCCGGTGATCAATCCCAATCCTGGGTTTTCACCTTCCTGTTGTTTCTTCGGGTGGGGGGTGGTGGAAAAATCTCTTAGAGAGAGAGAGCGGGGGGGAGAGGGAGACAGAGATAGAGAGACTGAGAGAGAGAGAGAGAGAGAGAGAGAGAGAGAGAGAGAGAGAGAGAGAGAGAGAGAGAGAGACCGAGGGAGAGGGAGACACAGACACAGAGAGAGAGAGAGAGATAGAGAGAGAGAGAGAAAATTTAGAGAGCGAGTCAGAGAGATAACAAACAGGAGGGAGAAACAGAGATAATTAAAGAAAAAAAATCTCTTCGAAGCGGGGATTGTGTATTGTGTACACGGGGTAATTTGGCCTGGCTGCAGCCATTTGCTGTATTGGCGATCCTATTGGTGATCTTTATCGCTGCCACCCTCGCCACACGCTCGCCAGGCGCGGGACCAAAGGGAAACCACCCCTTCCTACCATGCATTATTAATGTGCCGAGCGGCCCATCTGTCGCGGTGTACGGGACGCTGGGAAGGCTTCCAGTTGACACTCAATCGCAGTTCGTGTCACCATTATAAAAAAAAACCACCTAAAGAAACAAAACAACCCTCGAGCGACGAGGGAGGGGGGGGGAGAGGGGGGTGCTGCTGCTGTTGTTTTGTGGTTTTGGGTGTGTCTGTCGTCCGTCCGTCCGTCCGTCCGTCCGTCCGTCCGTCCGTCCGTCCGTCCGTCCGTCCGTCTTGCGGCTATCCGTGGGTACAATTTTAATCAGTTTTTGAATTTTTAATCACTTAATGATTTTTTGTTACACCTTATCCCTCGAAAGCGGCGTATGGCTGCCTAAATGGCGGGGTACCGGCACGGTTGGCCTAGTGGTAAGGCGTCCGCCCCGTGATCGGGAGGTCGTGGGTTCGAACCCCGGCCGGGTCATACCTAAGACTTTAAAATTGGCAATCTTGTGGCTGCTCCGCCTGGCGTCTGGCATTATGGGGTTAGTGCTAGGACTGGTTGGTCCGGTGTCAGAATAATGTGACTGGGTGAGACATGAAGCCTGTGCTGCGACTTCTGTCTTGTATGTGGCGCACGTTAAAGGTGGTCGTCTACATTTTTGCTTTTTTTCAATAATCTTATGGTTAGATTTCGATACAAAATTATGTCTAATGATGAATGAACCATGGGGGAAAAAAGTTATAGAAAAAAAAAATATATGTAAAAATTTTTTTATTTTTGGGTAGCGTGACTCACGCTTCCAATATTTTGTTTTCTGTTTGCTGAGAACATGTGCTTTGCCTAAAAATACTGACCAATCAAATTCATGTCACTGTGCTTATAGCCACGCCCAAACAAGTGCAGCAACAGTTTGATACTGGTGCGCTGTCCACGCCTTTTTTTTTAAACGCACGAAATGCACGGGATTTGAGAGGAGTTTTGCGCTTGGCATTTTCCAAATAAGGATATCCTACTATGAGTACTACGCTGGAATACTACAATGAATTTTCAAACAGCTACACTGGCTTCGTCTTTCCTGATCGAAAGGGGGTGTATTGTTGATATTTGTAGATAATAGACTCTGCATTTTAATGGTCAAATGGCGATTTCGGTATAAAAATGTAGACAAGGACCTTTAAATGTCAAAGCTGCACCGCCCTGATATGGCCCTTCGTGGTCGGCTGGGCGTTAAGCAAACAAACAAACAAACAAAAAAATGGCGGGGTAAAAACGTTCATACACGTAAAAACTCTCTCATCATCTCATGCAAACAAAACAAACCCCACGAGTAGCAAAAAAACAACAAAAACAACAAAACAACAGATTGGACTACTTGATAATTTGTGTGTGTATTTGTTGACCGGCGTAAGTTGGTGTATCATTGTACGTGGGACAATCTTGCGTGGACATTTCCTATGTTTTTGTTTTGGTCGGTGTCTGTTCTGAGCTTGCTTCAAAACCTGCCGTGACTTCGGAGCTCAGAAGCATTTGCTGTTATCACATTTGGTTTGTTGATGCATCAATATGAATCGGGAGAATCTTCTGACTAAGCGGGGGCCTTTCACGACCCTCGGCGTTTTTCTTGAAGGGGATTGGGATGACGGTGAAGAGTTTGCCCAGTCTGTGATTCCGGTTCATTGGAACTGGGGGCAGGAGTTTTCTGGAGCTCCATCAGCGCTTATGATCGCCCAAACCTTTCCGGAGAGTTGGAAGACCAAAGTGAAGCGAAGGATTGATGGTGTGGCGTTGGGGACTGGGGCAGGGCAAAGAGGGGGGCACCCCCGGGAGGATGGCGTTCTGATTGTCCCCGGCTCAGGGGATCGGGGTGGGAGGGAGTGTGTGAAATGGGTGGAGGGTTGAAAATGTGTCTCATTTGCATCGTTTAGATGACGATCGCTCGTGGGAAAGGCTAAGAGTGTCAACACTGGACTCCGTGGAGCAAATCCCCTCCCTCCCTCCCCCCGTCCACCCCCCCTCCCCACATCGCCCCCCCCCCCCCTCTTCTCTCTTCATCAGGATCTGCATGGCAAAGCCGCGACGCTGCCATCGAATTAATCATTCGATCGACTGGCTGACTTTTGTCCGGGCCGGGCCATCTCGCAAAGTATGCCCAAGTTATTAAAACTTCTCTTTTAGCCGGCTAGCAGCTGTGGGGTTGTGATAACCGTTCCGGAACCGTGAGAACTAAAGTTTATCATTAACGGGAAAAAGTTTGAAAACATCCTTCTTAATTGCTTACATCCTCTTGCTGCGTCTGTGATCCACGATTAATAGAAATACCAAGCGGTAGTGTCCCCCAAGTGCTGTTGTTTTTGTTTTCAAGCCCTTGTATGCGTGTTGCGCATGTGTGAATGTCAGCCTTAATTATTGTGGTTTTGACTTTAGCTGCGGTCATAATCTTCAGCAAAGAATGTTTGAATCTAACCTTTACGGGTGTATGAACAAAATACGTGACTCTTTGTACGGTACGGCACCAGCGTAAACTTTGTCACTTTGTATAAATGTGTAAGATTAGCGGGCCTTTTTGTGGAGATGTGAACTTCTAACGTAAAAACAGAGAGACAGAAAGAGAGACATATATATATATGCACTGACAGACAGACGGCACACTAGCTCACGGACGCACGGACGCACGCGCGCACGCACGCGCGCACTCACTCACTTGTACGCATACACACACACACACACACACACACACAGAGTGAGTGTGTGTGTGTGTCTCTCTCTCTCTCTCTCTCTCTCTCTCTCTCTATATATATATATATATATATCTGTTCTTCTTCAATTAAAATCGCTCTAGTGGAACAACAAGTTTTATTGCCCATAAACACTTCGATCCAGCTGACGACAGCCTGCAATGCAAAACGCACGATAAAAATGTAAACGTTGAAACTTCACCTGCCTTAGCACCCCAGCCACCCCTGCCACCCAGTCGATCGATACCACTCGTGTACGCCCCGTTAAAACTCATCTACACTTCACTCCGCTCACTCACTCACAGGTCAGAACGCCCTACTCCCAGCAGAGCTGTTCAAAACAGCGAGTGTGTTTGTCAGCGTGCCTGCTAATCTGCCCCCCATCTGTCGCACAGCCGCGCACAGGGATGGAAGGCAAGCCTTTGCCTTTGACAAAAGCTCGCTCGGTCTCCACCCCACCCTCTCCTCTCTTTGCTAAAGGCACCCCCATTGCCTGGCCATCGATCCACTGTCAGCCTGTCTTTTGTTGCAGCGACGAGCAGTACGTGCTAGTGGGCTAAAAACAGGCCAATTTCCACCCGGCGTCAGTCGCTCGTTTGCCCTGTGTACCGAGGAACCCCCCTAGCCGAACACGCAGAAAACTTTATTATCTCAAATGAGAAATTAATGTGTGGTGTATACACACATATATATATATATATGATAAGCTAAGAGAAGAAAAGATAAGGTAAGGTAAGAAGATAAGAAAACTGTGATGTCCATTTTCTTTGCACATAAACGTGGAAGTGTTTCTTTTGGCACCACATCGCATTTCGTATAACACAAAGACAACAACCAATAAGCATACTCGAACATAAATACACTACTGAGATCAACTTTTAAATAAGCATCTAAATTATACAGACATACAAGTATCCTGACATCAAACAACATACGGCATAACTAGTAACAACATAAAACAATTAGGACTGGGTGGCCGAGTGGTAACGCACTTGCGCTCGGAAGTGAGAGGTTGCGAGTTCGACCCTGGGTCAGGGCGTTAGCAATTTTCTCCCCCCTTTCCTAACCTAGGTGGTGGGTTCAAGTGCTAGTCTTTTGGATGAGACGAAAAACCGAGGTCCCTTCGTGCACACTACATTGGGGTGTGCACGTTAAAGATCCCACGATTGACAAAAGGGTCTTTCCTGGTAAAATTGTATAGGCATAGATAAAAAAAAAAAAATGTCCACCCAAATACCCGTGTGACTTGGAATAATAGGCCGTGAAAAGTAGTATATGCGCCGAAATGGCTGCGATCTGCTGGTCGATGTGAATGCGTGATGTATTGTGTAAAACATTCCATCTCACACGGCATAAATAGATCCCTGCGCCTTGAGTCCGAGTCTGGAGATACGCGCGCGATATAAGACTTCATGTAACATAACATTCCGTGTGCACGCACACATGAAATCTAATCTGAAATGTAAACTCATATCCACTAATAACACCAATAGTTCACTTCAAAGACATCATCGTTCTGAGACCCCCTATTTCAGACTTCCCCAGTTTGCAGACCTTGATTTTACACATTTTCTGTTCTTAACCTTTGTACATTTACCTCCATGTTAAGACTCACTCGTTCTTAAGACCTGACTGTCTCGGTTGTTTTGAGGTCTTAAAATAGTGAAATCTAAAAAAAAAATAGATAGTGTTAACGTTTCAAAATTCAGAATCAAAAAACAAGAATTGTAGGTTATTGGAACGTTTAACTGTTGACAAAACAAAACGTTACATTTACAGTACGTCGACTCCGTGATCTTTGAAGTAGACGGACAGACGAACACTTATGATGCAAATAATGAACGTATCTCAAAATGTTGAGATAAATTCATTATTTCTAACATGGCTGTGAATGTAACGTTTTGTTTTGTCAATAATAAAACATTACAATAACCTACAATGATTCTTCTTTTTTTGATTCTTAAAAATGGAGGTTCCACTGTTCCGTGTTTAACAATGAACGCCGCTGATTCGCTATGGCTGCTACTACCACCACCACCACTGCTGCGGTTGTTCGCTGCATTGTGATCCGTCGATGACTGAGCTTGAGAGAAATGTTATTTGCATTCAAAAACTTGTATTGATGCGGCAGCGAGGGAAGACAGGAAAGGAGGAAGCCAGGGAGAAGGAGGGGTGGTTGGGGTGGGGGGGGGGGGGGTATACCCAGGGTGAGACTTGAGTGGAGTTGATGAGGTGGGGTGAGGGGTTAGGGTGGAGGGTGAGGGTTTTCAGGAAAAAGCCTCAAGATTTATGTTTTTGTTGAATTATCCAGCGCAGCGCACTTGCCATTAGCAGTATTGGAAAAAAGATAGGAGGCGGGCGGTGGGGGGAAAGGGAAAGGGGATGGGGGTGATACGGGTGGATTAGCTGTCAGGGACGGCTCCCCGGTGGGAATGTGTGTGTGTGTGTGTGTGTGTGTGTGTGTGTGTGTGTGTGCGTGTGTGTGTGCGCGCGCGCGCGTACGTGTCTGTATGTGCTTTTGTTTGTGTTCTGAAAATCGTTGGTTTTATTTCGCTTTGCAGGTTTCTGATTACAATACATCTGAAGTTCACACCGGTAAAGGGTATTTGATAGCCAAGGCAGAACGGCACGCACAATTACATTATTCCTTTGGACAAAAATTCAACCATTTGCTTTTTTAACCACACTGAGAAACTTTCTACCAGGCCGAAAAACCATCAAACCAGCTCATGAATTATGCATAGACCTGGTCTGCGAAATCGAACCTCGATGACAGGGATGCATAATTAACAAAGTTAAATTGACCACATCGCCTCATACAGCGAAATATTGCCTGTCAAAAGCGAATGGAATATCCGCAAATTAGGATCCAAGATAATTGTTGGTGCTATCAATAATGTAACCCTGCCTATACAGAGTAACAGAGATACGGAATCAGTGAATATAACCGTGAGTAACCCTACCCCCTTTCGCGTTCCCTCTCTCTTTCTCTCTCTCTCTCTCTCTCTCTCTCTCTCTCTCTCTCTCTCTCTCTCTCTCTCTCCCTCTCCCTCTCTCTCTCCCTCTCTGTCTGTCTGTCTGTCTCTCTCTGTCTGTCTGTCTGTCTGTCTGTCTCTCCCTCTCTCTGTCTGTCTGTCTGTCTCTCTCTGTCTGTCTGTCTCTCTCTCTCTTTCCCCCTCTCTCTTTTTCTGTCTCTCTTTGTCTGTCTGTCTCTCTCTCTCTTTCCCCCCCTCTCTCTCTTTCCCTCTCTCTCTCTTTCCCCTCTCTCTCTCTCTCTCTCTCTCTCTCTCTCTCTCTCTCTCTCTCTTTCTCTCCTGATTTGGCCTATTATGGTCCGCTGGACCCGAAAAGCAACAGCTAACTAACTAACTCTGTCTCTTTCTCTCTGTCTCTGTCTCTCTCTCTTTCTCTTTCTCTCTCTCTCTCTCTCTCTCTCTCTCTTTTAGTCTATTTCTCTCTTTTTCTCTCTTTCTTTCTCGTTTTCTCTCGCTCTCTTACTCTCCTTCTCTTTTTATTTCACTCTTTCTCTTTTTCCCGCTCTCATCTCTCTCTCTCTTGTTCTGTCTGTCTCTCTCTCTCTCTCTCTTTTTTTCTCTCTCTTAGTCTATTTCTCTCTTTTTCTCTTTTTCTTTCTCTTTCTTTCTCGTTTTCTCTCGCTCTCTCACTCTCCTTCTCTTTTTATTTCTCTCTTTATTTTCCTCTCTCTTTTCCCCGCTCTCATCTTGTTCTCTCTCGCTCTCTCTCTCGCTCTCTCTCTCTCGCTCTCTCTCTCTCTCTTTCTCTCTCTCTCTCTCTCTCTCTCTTTTTTGCTCTTATAATGTTTTCATGTTCTGTTTTGTATTCATGTTAGTTAGCAAGGACAGATTGTAAGACTAGGCAACGCCTAAAATCTCCATCCTTCTGTAATAAAGTTTAATCAATCAATCAATTAATATATCTCTCTCTCTCTCTCTCTCTCTCTCTCTCTCTCTCACTCTCACTCTCTCTCTCTCAGTCCCACACCTGTCCCCTATTTTTAACATTGTGTAGACGAGAGAGGGGGTCCAAGGTGAACATTGGGCGGGGTGGGGGTGGGGGTATTTTCTACACGCATCAATGATCAAGATGACTAAAAGTAATAACGGCACATGCGGCGGGGCGTTAATGGGCTACGCGGCATTTTATCATTCTCATTAATTGCGTTCTCTGAGTTTATCTGCTCACTTTGATGTTTTCAGGACTGAGAGGCTGGCTGGAACATTAACATCAACATGGCATTGATCGTTCAGTAAAATGATCAGTTTGTAGTATTCGTTTTATGTAGATTTTCATTTCATACCTTTTTGTATCAGACGCCATTGTATTGTATATCTCATCACTTGTAATAAAAATATGTATTTCATTTTTCTTCTCTTATTGTTCTCGCATTTGCTCACTGTATGGCGTATGTCCAAATGGAAGGACGAAGAAAAAGAACAACCTTTGGTAAGTACAATTAGCTCAAAAGTTTTATACCCCTATGATTCAAAATTGAAAGGACGTCACCTGCGAAGAGATTTTTGTTATGCCAGTTGCGTTTAAAATTCATTCCCACTTGTCTTTGGTACCGGCACGGTGGCGTAGTGGTAAGGCGTCCGCCCCGTGATCGGGAGGTCGTGGGTTCGAACCCCGGCCGGGTCGTCCCTAAGACTTTAAAATTGGCAATCTAGTGGCTGCTCCGCCTGGCGTCTGGCATTATGGGGTTAGTGCTAGGACTGGTTGGTCCGGTGTCAGAATAATGTGACTGGGTGAGACATGAAGCCTGTGCTGCGACTTCTGTCTTGTGTGTGGCGCACGTTATATGTCAAAGCAGCACCGCCCTGATATGGCCCTTCGTGGTCGGCTGGGCGTTAAGCAAACAAACAAACAAACAAACTTCGTGGTCGGCTGGGCGTTAAGCAAACAAACAAACAAACTTGTCTTTGGTATTTTGATTATCCAGCCAAGTTTTGGCGTTTTATCAAACACAAGGACGGCCTCGCACTGGCACTGCGTCACTAATTACGAATAGACAAATCAACATAGACGAAAACCATAAGAGAGAAAAACACAAACGAAAAAACAACAACAAAACACAAAAGAATAATTTAAGGAGAGTAACTTGATTTAGTCCGAAAAAAAAGACAAAAGTATAGCAGCTCCGATTTAATGTTATTAAAACACGTTACCCCGTCTCTTAAAAGAGCAGGTTGCGTACTACTGCCGTGATTAGGCGGCCTAATGGGAAATAACTTTCCCACATCTGTGTCGGGTTACCGGCCCTGGTAGAGTCGGGGGGACTTTTCCTCCCGGTAATCCGAACCCTCCCCCCCTTCCCTCCCTCCTTTCCGGTGCTTATTGCTCGCCACTCACGCTTTGATCTTGAAGATTCTGATCTCTGTAGTTATGATTCCGTTAGCTTTCCCCCTTCCCCTCTCTGCATTTTTTTTTACGGCTCGCGTGCATTACGAGTCGGAATAAACTGTATCATGTTTTGTGAGTCGTCTCCCGTGTGTCGTGGCTGGCTAAAATTACTCGACGTAAAAATGCCATTCTATAACTTAATTTTTTTTTTTTTAGTAACGGAGTTAATTTTGTAGTCGACGGTAATTGATTTTTTTCTCTCTCCCTTTTCTCTTTGCTTTACAGACGAGCGAGTAATGAAAACGATTTTATGTCTAGCGTTAGTTCACTGCACAGCTGATGGAGAATGGTGACCTGAAATGTCAGAATACTACTGGTACTGTTGTTCGGTAGGGTTTTAATTTGATTTCCGTAACATTACGACTGGTGGATGAGGGAAACCTGATAGCTTGTATTTCCCTGTCGTTGACATTGATGAATGGTTATGATGCCACGATGCATCTGATGACTGTTATCTCTTCGGCCTCCCCCCACCCCTGCCCCCCCCCCCCCCCACATCTCACTTTCCACCCGTTTTCCTCCTATTTCTCCCTATTTATTGTGGCATTACCCAAATTAATCAGAAACTATTGTCAAAGAAAGAGCAATAATAAGTTCGCACTTTTTCTCTGTACAGATGGTGTTCCCTATTTAATAGACTGCGGCATCTAACTATCAAGACAGTTTCATTCAGCTGTGTTTTTAAACAAGGACACGAATTGAAATTCAAGACAACCTTTATAATCACGAAACATCTGCATGCCAGAACCA
The DNA here is from genome assembly GCF_037325665.1 of Littorina saxatilis. Taxonomy (NCBI): domain Eukaryota; kingdom Metazoa; phylum Mollusca; class Gastropoda; order Littorinimorpha; family Littorinidae; genus Littorina; species Littorina saxatilis. The sequence continues at coordinate 47,945,625 of NC_090249.1, forward strand.
TACTATTTAAATGAATACTCTTGAATATTTTGACTTATCGAAACTTTACAAAACTTAAAAGGCTCATAAGACTGTTAGTTGGTCTACTGGTAAGTAGCCATGCAGGAAAAATCGAGCTGTTGGGAAATGTGTGTGTGTGTTTGTGTCTCTCTGTGACTCCGTGACTCTGCGTGTCTGAGACTCTGTGTGTCTGTGTGTGTCAATGTCTCTGTGTGTATGTTATGTTTTGTTATACTGTAAAAGTGTCAGTGGTTAGCCATTGACACACACAGTACGGAATGGATCAGTTGATTATCGGTTTCAAGTGACAGGCAGTAAACTCATTTCAGCTGTCCAGCAAGTCACCAGGATGAATTAGCAACTAGACATTCAATGACCACCTTGGGCCACTTGCCATCGCAGCGTTTTTCTTGTGTCCGGCCTCCAGGGATTTAGGTGAGGAGGAGAGGGGGAGGGGGGGGATTAGTAGAGGTGGAAAGGGCACAGAATCATGTCACGACAGAGGATTTTTAGAGTGGGGAATTGACCAGTCAGTGTGTGTCGGGGGTAGGGGGTGGGAGGGGGTGGATATGGTGGGCGCGTTAAGATTGGTAATGGGATTTATTGAGAGATTTGGTGGTGGTGGGGGTTGTTATCGGGGGTCGAGAAGAGTGGTCATTTCGGCGTGTGAAGTGACAGACTTTCTTTCTTTATTTGGTGTTTAACGTCGTTTTCAACCACGAAGGTTATATCGCGACGGGAAGTGACAGACGGTATAGGTTCATTCAGACGTTTAGACCTGCCGCTTCATTAGCGGGGATGACAATAGAGTGAACGTAATGCGTGGAATTGAAACGCCTGTTGCGAAGTATATTTTAGAATACTTCCGGTAAACTCTCTTTCTCTCTTCTCCCTCTCTTTTTATATTTAGTCAAGTTTTGACTAAATATTTTAACGTAGAGGGGGGAATCGAGACGAGGGTCGTGGTGTATGTGTGTGTGTGTGTGTGTGTGTGTATGTGTGTGTGTGTGTAGAGCGATTCAGACTAAACTACTGGACCGATCTTTATGAAATTTGACATGAGAGGTCCTAGGTATGAAATCCCCGAACGTTTTTTTCATTTTTTTGATAAATGTCTTTGATGACGTCATATCCGGCTTTTCGTGAAAGTTGAGGCGGCACTGTCACGCCCTCATTTTTCAACCAAATTGGTTGAAATTTTGGTCAAGTAATCTTCGACGAAGCCCGGACTTCGGTATTGCATTTCAGCGTGGTGGCTTAAAAATTAATTAATGACTTTGGTCATTAAAAATCTGAAAATTGTAAAAAAAAATAAAAATTTATAAAACGATCCAAATTTATGTTCATCTTATTCTCCATTATTTGCTGATTCCAAAAACATATAAATATGTTATATTCGGATTAAAAACAAGCTCTGAAAATTAAATATATAAAAATTATTATCAAAATTAAATTGTCCAAATCAATTTAAAAACACTTTCATCTTATTCTTTGTCGGTTCCTGATTCCAAAAACATATAGATATGATATGTTTGGATTAAAAACACGCTCAGAAAGTTAAAACAAAGAGAGGTACAGAAAAGCGTGCTATCCTTCTTAGCGCAACTACTACCCCGCTCTTCTTGTCAATTTCACTGCCTTTGCCATGAGCGGTGGACTGACGATGCTACGAGTATACGGTCTTGCTGAAAAATGGCATTGCGTTCAGTTTCATTCTGTGAGTTCGACAGCTACTTGACTAAATGTTGTATTTTCGCCTTACGCGACTTGTTTACTCTTCCTCTGTCTTTCTCTCTCTTTTTCTCTCTCCTTTACCCCCTCTCTCTCCGTCTCTCTTTCCCTCTCTCTCTTCCCCTGACACTCTCCAATTTCCCTCTCTCCCTTCCTCTGTCTCTATAATTCCCTTCTCACTCTGTCTCTCTCTGTCTCTGTCTCTCTCTCCATCTCCCTCCCTCCCTCCATCCCCCTCTCTCTCTCTCCCTCCCTCCCCTCTCTCTCTCTCTCTCTCTCTCTCTCTCTCTCTCTAAGGACCGGTTGTAAGAAAATCCTTGAAATATAAAGTTCCATCTCTCTCTCTCTCTCTCTCTCTCTCTCTCTCTCTCTCTCTCTCTCTCTCTCTCTCTCTCTCTCTCTCTCTCTCTCTTTACCAGCTTGTACTTATAATTACTTGCATAGTATGCATTTGATTTTATGAATAACCACATATGTATGCTCTTCATGCCTCATCTTCATCTTCATCATCATCATCATCATCATCATCATCATCCTCATCATCATCATCATCATCATCGTCATCGTCATCATCGTCATCGTCGTCGTCGTCGTCATCTTTATCATCACGTGCTGAATTTTTCTGACTTTTTAATTTTTAATTTTTACATTTAGTCAAGTTATGACTAAATGTTTTAACATAGAGGGGGGAATCGAGACGAGGGTCGTGGTGTATGTGTGTGTGCGTGTATGTGTGTGTGTGTGTGTATGTGTGTGTGTGTGTGCGTGTGTGCGTGTAGAGCGATTCAGACCAAACTACTGGACCGATCTTTATGAAATTTGACATGAGAGTTCCTGGGTATGATATACCCATACGTTTTTTTTCATTATTTTGATAAATGTCTTTGATGACGTCATATCCGGCTTTTCGTGAAAGTTGAGGCGGCACTGTCACGCCCTCATTTTTCAACCAAATTGGTTGAAATTTTGGTCAGGTAATGTTCGACGAAGCCCGGACTTCGGTATTGCATTTCAGCGTGGTGGCTTAAAAATTAATTAATGACTTTGGTCATTAAAAATCTGAAAATTGTAACAAAAATATGTTTTTTATAAAACGATCCAAATTTACGTTTATCTTATTCTCCATCATTTGCTGATTCCAAAAACATATAAATATGTTATATTCGGATTAAAAACAAGCTCTGAAAATTAAATATATAAAAATTATTATCAAAATTAAATTTTCAAAATCAATTTAAAAACACTTTCATCTTATTCCTTGTCGGTTCCTGATTCCAAAAACATATAGATATGATATGTTTGGATTAAAAACACGCTCAGAAAGTTAAAACGAAGAGAGGTACAGAAAAGCGTGATATCCTTCCCAGCGCAACTACTACCCCGCTCTTCTTGTCAATTTCACTGCCTATGCCGTGAGCGGTGGACTGACGATGCTACGAGTATACGGTCTTGCTGCGTTGCATTGCGTTCAGTTTCATTCTGTGAGTTCGACAGCTACTTGACTAAATGTTGTATTTTCGCCTTACGCGACTTGTTCAATTTTATCATTGTGTGTCTGTGCGTCCCAAGGACAGATTGTAAGAAAAGGCGTAGCCTTAAATCTTAATCCTTGTTAAATAAAGTTCAATTCAATTCAATTCTCTCTCATGTGTATTGCTGTGTATTTTCATAAGGTTCAGGTTGGGATGTTTGGAATGAAATGAATAATGAAATTTATAATGAAATTTTAAATGAAATTTTAAATCCTGAATCCTGAATCCTGAATATCCCTCCCTGCCTCATTCACTCACTCTGTCTCCTTTCTGTCTCTCTATCTTTTTTCACGGTGTTATACAAAAGCTTCATATCACATTCGAAGACAATCAGTCATTGAAAGTAAAAAATATTCTCCCACAGAGAGGTATAGTAAAGCTAATAGTAATACGACTGTCTGTCGATATAGTTCCGTCTGAGATTCGTCGTCAAAAAGAAAACAGAAACAAGATAAAGCAAGTTTAGTGATTTGAACGTTTAATTAAACAAATCGAAACATTCTCAAAATCTCGAATTGAATATATATATCAAAATGTTCAGTCTTCCTGCAGGACGTGACTACCTTCGACGGGGATAAATCGTGAGATATTGCTCCCGATACAAGACATCACTGCAGTAAATCTTTATCCATCCACATGAACATGGGTTATAGATTTCTCCAGAGCTGTGTATCAGTGGAAACCATGTTACGAAGGAGATGTTTAAAAAAAATTAAACTGAGATATTTTAACCATACAAATTGATTTAATTCATAAATGCTGGTTCCATATATATATATATGTCACGGTAGAGACGAAGATCTGGTAGAAACGTCGTTTCTACCGGTAGAGACGAGGATCGTCGTTTCTACCGGTAGAAACGAAGAAATAATACACAAGAGTTTTTAAAACAGATGGTTGCGAGTTGAAAGCGAGAGAAACTTTATATATATATATTCTTGACCTGCAGATAATTCAGAAAGAATTAGAAATACTTTCACAGTTTCTTTGTCTACACGCATTTCAAAGTTCATCACTCGCGTAACATGGTAACCAGAGGATGTGACATATGGATTAAATACTTTACATTATAAAAATTAAGACGAAAATGGATTGCTATGGTTTTGAATACAATGAATGTCGGTATTATTATCTAACTGAAGTATTAATGCAAAAAGTAGAGAGACTATATTTTAACTTGCTATTTAATATACATCAACATTATTTAAAGTACTGAGAATGCATGTCACAAAATGGTACCCAACTCTGGAGAATAACCCAGATATATCTTATCGTCCACCCTTGCACGGAGGTAGAACCAGCCACACACAAAAACAACAATTACGGCAAAGTGACCACGACTGTTGGCAAGGAGGATACACGCACCACGTACTGTTCGCACCTAGTGATAGGATACTATTCGCTTGGCCTGTTACCATGAGAACCTTGGCCTAGCAACACACACACACACACAGCACGGACAAGGTCACGGTCCCAGACGCCTGGAACCAAGGCGCCAAACAGCAGCAGCAGCAGACAGCGATGTATGCAGATTGCTAGTTCTGTCGCTGCTGAAACATCAGGGACAGGCGATTCTCAGGCTTCAAAATTAGATCGCTTTTCCTCCGCGCGCTCTTCCTCTGTGTCTTGGGGGCATTGGTAATTCACATTGTATCGATCATTTTCGTTGCTCGGAGTAGGAGGTGTTCCACGCCGTTTTTGCTCTAGCATATCAGACACACTGCAACAGAAGGGCAATGCAAAGATCACGATCTCGAGCGTGTATGTTGTTTTGCCGCGAGAAGTTTTTATTGTATTCGTCCTTTCTGCGTTTTCCCCGGTGTCTTCCAAGTATGGGTAATTCAAAGTTATATTGACTCGACCATTTTCTGTTCCTCGAAGTTTTTATCGTATTCGTCTTTTTTTTTCCGTGTCTTCGAAGCATTGGTAGTTCAACTTGGTTATTGACTCGACCATGTTCTATTCCTCAAAGTAGTAGAACTTCCGCGCTGTTTTTGTTCTGCTGAGTAGCAAGCATGTGCTCATGGCGGACGCTGCAGCATCTGATAAACAAAGGGAAGTAAGCGCTCTTAATGCATATGACATACATGTGTAATTAATAGAGTATGTGAGAATTATGCGGAACCAGACTCCCGGCACAGAAATTGAAATGAACAAGCGACTTTTATCCTCAAATGAAGGATGGACATCGCGACAGACAGACAGGCATAGATTGATTCATGAGACACTATGGCTGGCAAAGATCTGATAAACGAACGGAAGTAAGCGCTCTAAATGCATACGACATGTGTAATAGAGTAAGTGAGATATATATATGCGAAACCAATCTCCTGGCACATAGACTTGAAATTCTTTTATTTTTTTATTTTTTTTGTACCCCTTTCTATACTAAAGATCACAACCTCTGGCATGAACGTTGTCGCGAAAAGTTTTTTTTTATCTTCTCCTTTTCGTCCTTTTTTTGCGTTTTGATACCCCATCAATGGATCCACACCGTGAGGGCGTATAGCAACAGTTCGACCCCTTGCCGATTTTAATGACGGGCGAGCATGGGTGTCAAGGATGGGTAGTAAAGGAGCTGAAATGGTTTTGATGATCATTGAGGTGGAAACGTCTTGGGATGGCAGGTCTGTGGTAGGTGTCCTTTTAGGGGGGAGTGGAGGCATGTGGTCACTGGTGTTTGGTGGACAGGTGGGTTGGTGTTCTTACCCCTTTGCCCAAGGTATGGTCAGTTACAGGTGTCGGGAGTCTGTCTGTGTGTATGTCTGTTAGTTTTCAGTCGTTAGGTTTATGGATTTCGGCGGAAGGTTTTTGAAAGAAACGGTTAAGATATTGGTATGTCTGTGTGTTTGGCTGTAATTCTTTCTCTCTCTCTGTCTCTCTCTCTCTATCTGTCTGTCTGTTTGTCTGTCTGTCTGTCTCTCGCTTTCTCTCTCTCTCTCTCGCTTTTTTCTTCTCTCTCTCTCTCGCCTTCTCTGTCTGTCTGTCTGTCTGTCTGTCTGTCTGTCTGTCTGTCTGTCTGTCTCTCTCTCTCTCTCTCTCTCTCTCTCTCTCTCTCTCTCTCTCTGAGTGTTTAAAGGGTGAAATGACAAAAACTCCAAATCTGTCACAAGGTTGACCAGGTACATTTTGCAAATTACATACGAAACACAGATCAATCACTCTCAGAATTAATCGGATGCAGCGCGTCTTGATGCAATGCATTTTCTGGCCCATTCTGCATGACTTAACACCCGCGACAGACTTCAGTTGAAGGCAGCAAAGGAAATGATACTTTCGCATGCTAAGGGGAGAAAACGCTGAGTCTGACCTTCGGCCCCAGGGCTACGGAAGCCGGGATTACCCAGACCTTAATTAGCAACGGCAGCCCATTGGGAGTTAATCCTCTTTGCCATAGCGGGGCATCCTGTCCTTCGCACGAACGACATCGAACGCTATCCCGCCCCCCGCCCCCCCCCCCCCCTCCCCCCTCCCCCTCCCCCCCCCAACCCACCAGCCCCCTACTGTTCTCACCCGCAACTTTATTTTCAGGTTCGGGTCATTTTCCTGTCACCTTTTTCTCTCAGTCACACCCCACTCCCACCACCACCCTTCTCCCCCTCCTCCTCCTCCTCCTCCGCACACCCACCACTGTCTTTCCAGGTTTGGGTCATTTTCCTGTCACCCCTTTTCTCTCAGTGGCCCCCTGCCAAGCATCCCCCTGCAAATTTTATCTTCTCAGAAAACCCAATTTCTGTAATTGGCAGCCGGGCGGCGAAATTCGATTAAGGGGCAAGGCTTCAGGGTTATGATTAATGGAAGTAAATGATTCATTGGACCGTTGGTGATTTTGTGATTTCTGAAGATGTTTGGACGGGCTAATCTCTCCGTGGTTGTGACAGCCTGCGCGCGAGGAGAGCTTTGGCTGATCAATTGTGAAATGATTGTGAATTATTTAAGTGCTTTACATCTAATGAATCGGACGCGCGGGTCGCTTAGGCTGAGAAGAACGTGCATTAGTTGGTATTCTTTTTGAGATTGGCGAGTGGCACTGATGAACATTTGACACATGTCATGGTTGGACTTTATGTCTCAAACCAACAAGAAAGGTTACATTATTAGAACGTTTCATTCAGGACAAAACAAAACATTCACGAGAACTTGGAGTGGACAAGCAATAGACACAGCAGATAACCATCATTGATGACTGATGCCGTGGCTTGTCTAAGAGTTATACTATGTATGCGTTGTTTCCAAGATGGTCTGTCTGTCTGTCTGTCTGTCTGTCTGTCTCTCGATATCTCTCTCTCTCTCTTTCTCTCTCTCTGTCTGTCTGTCTGTCTGTCTGTCTGTCTGTCTGTCTGTCTCTCGATCTCTCTCTCTGTCTCTCTCTCTCTGTCTCTGTCTCTCTCTCTCTCTCTCTCTCTCTCCGGTGTGTGTGTGTGTGTGTGTGTGTGTGTTGTTCAGGCATCTGTGATGCGTCAGGTTTTATTTACAAATTGCTAACAACTCATAAAATGAGACATCCGTTTGAACTTAGAGCACACGCAGCGTGTGTAACTTCTTTTTATTATTATCAAATCAAAAGTGGAGGGAGGGTTAGACGGAAAGAAAACATTCAGGTTCGCAGTTTGGGGAAACATAAACATACCACAATTTAAAGAAAACAAGAAAAGGGATTTTTTGGTGACAAAATTCAAAAGGAAAAGTTAATGTTCGCGTACTTGTTTTGAGAGACTGGGAAACGAAATGGCTTTAATGCCCTTGTCGCTGACGAAATAAAGCAAGTCGAATCCGGCTGTGTTGATCACTGTTCAGTGGTAGGTAACCCCATCACTTCATATATATATATATAGGCTTCACTGGATGCCAAAAAGATTTCATATAGGTTTTAGAGGATGCAAGTAGCTGACACACAAACCCAGATACAGTCAAACTCAAAGACCCAAATCGTGGCTTTCCGGTTATAAGTGTTTTCGCCTCGGCGCATCAATTTAATTTCCTTCTTCACTAAACAGAGAACGGAAACAAACTTGCATGGGTCCCGGATAACCCAATATCGGCTGTAGAGACGATAAGAAAACAATATCCAACCATTCTTCTTCACTTATATTACATTCTAACTTGATCACAACATTCAGGATTTACATAAACATTAACACTCATGACACAGAAACAGAGACACAGTCACGAGGGTCGAACAGATCGAAATCATGGTTTAACGCTAATGGTTTTTTTCTTCTTGTCCTCCAGACTTTCTGTTTCTATCATACATGTAATATATATATTTATCGGCTTGTGTCGTCTTTGTATCGGTGAGTACAGTAATCCTTTTTTTTTAAATTTTTTTTTAAACTTTGTTCATCTTACCACAGTCACTTCGTTGTTTAGATTTAAAAAAAAAATATATATTCAGACAGATTTCACAGAAACCTAGACACAGTTACTCTGATCAAAATCATGGCTTTACGGTAATGTTTTCTTTTTCTTTGTTCGCACACTTTTTGTTCCCATTATGTATTCATAGTAGACAATAGTGATAACACAGAAACCAAGACAATGTTACACAGATCCAAATCATGGCTTTACGGTAATATGTTTTATCATTGTCTGCACACTTTTTGTTCCCATCATGAATAATTATATAATTGTGTGTCTATGCGTCCCAAGGACAGATTGTAAGAAAAGGCGTAGCCTTAAATCTTAATCCTTGTTAAATAAAGTTTAATTCAATTCAATTCTCTCTCTCTTTCTCTCTCTCTTTCTATCTCTCTTTCTATCTCTCTTTTCTCTCTCTCTCTCTCTCTTTCTCTCTCTCTTTCTCTCCCTCTCTCTCTTTCTCTCTCTCTCTCCCCCTCTCTCTCTCTCTCTCTCTTCCCCTCTCCCTCTCTCTCTCTCTCTCCTCTCTCTCTCTCTCTCTCTCTCTCTCTCTCTCCCTCTCTCTCCCCCCCCTCTTCCAATTGGTCGGCTCGAGGCCTAAAGCTGCGGAGGAGTAAAGGCCTTTGAAGTGAAGTGGGCGGAATTGAGGTCACGTCGCGCCATTTGATCTCCACGTTGACTGTATTAGCGGTACCAGCGGGGAGGGTCATCTGGCCTGCAAATAAAAAGTTTCCCTGTCAGTTTTTGTGCCTGCCTGCATGGTGTTTCCATGATACAAAGTTTCCCGTCTTCTTGGATGTGTTGAGGACGATCCCGGATTTCCGTGCCACGACCTCGACCTTCTGGGAAATATGTAGAAGATAATATGGAAATAGTTTGCGTGTTATGAAGGATGGGGAACCTTCTCAAATCGAATTCAGTTTTTTTTTTCAAGTGTGAGAAATTACAGTTTTTTAATTTTTGTTTTTCCGAGTTAGATGCACATGCTTGTTGTGTTTTTGATGAGATGCAAATGCTTGTTGTATTTTTGATAGTTTAGGGTGTTTGTGACACTGTCTTTGGTCGTCCATTGAAGTCTTGCTGGTTCGGTTTTAATTCTAGATTTGTTATGATCTTGTGTAAATAGTGCGTGCGTGCGTGCGTGCGTGTGTGTGTGTGTGTTTTCTGAACCGTATTCGAACGGTTTACTTTCGATGTAAATAGCTTTTAATGATTCATTTCAAACTGATCAGTAAAGCAACGTTATATCTGACGTACATCAACTGAATGTGACCTGCTACTAACATCGGCAAAGTGCAGGTAGGTTACTGTGTGTAGACTTCATAGCAATGGCCCTATAAATCCAGCTTCCAATAATAATCAATGAAATCATTGAACCGCGAAGACAGGTTTTTACTTGCAGATCTTTTAATTAGGCTTACTTGTGCACTTTTGTCGCTTGGGTTTCTTTTGCGTTTGATCAGGAGCGTTTGAAGTCATTCTGTTAGATCAGACACGGATGCTAAATCTTGTGTGAACGATTATGAAAAAAATGGGTCAGATGACAAATGGGTGACAGGATCTTTTGAAGTCGTACAATTTTGAGATTAAGATGTTAAAGGTGGTCGTCTACATTTTTGCTTTTTTTCAATAATCTTATGGTCAGATTTCGATACAAAATGATGTCAAATGATGAATGAACCATGGGGGAAATAAATTATAGAAAAAAATATATGTAAAAAAAATGTTATTTTTGGGTAGCGTGACTCACGCTTCCAATATTTTGTTTTCTGTTTGCTGAGAACATGTGCTTTGCCTAAAAATACTGACCAATCAAATTCATGTCACTATGCTTATAGCCACGCCCAAACAAGTGCAGCAACTGGAGCGCTGTCCACGCTTTTTTTTTAAACGCACGAAATGCACGGGATTTGAGAGGAGTTTTGCGCTTGGCATTTTCCAAATAAGGATATATCCTACTATGAGTACTACGCTGGAATACTACAATGAATTTTCAAACGGCTACACTGGCTTCGTCTTTCCTGATCGAAAGGGGGTGTATTGTTGATATTAGTAGATAATAGACTCTGCATTTTAATGGTCAAATGGCGATTTCGGTATAAAAATGTAGACAAGGACCTTTAAATTCTGTCTGAATAGCATTAGTGTGCATAGTGAAATAGGTCAGGAGAAGAACTAGGGCGGAAAAAACCCTGCTGTGGCTTGTTTGAAGTCGTTAGCAATATTTTCTGATCTCTTCGCGGTTTTTGATTTCTGTTGGATTGGAATTTAATTTCTCATACCTTGATGTTTTATGTTCTACGATAAATGCAATGCCGCGGCACCCACCGAAATAGGAAACCCTAAAAGCTACAAAAGTAATAACTATCAAATGCTCTGGGGAAACCAGAGCATTTAGTCACGAACGTTAATTTCTGAATTCATTGACAGCTGGAAGGCCTTGAAGAAGGTTAGCATAAATATGAATGTATGCGCACGTACGCATACATATTTATGCGTTCCTTGTGAAAACTTTGTCCCTGGCATAGTGGGAAGTATGGATAATTTATGGGTAATTTATGGGAAAAGATCGAAAAGGAAAGTAATCCATGAAGAAGCGGACTTTCAGCCCCGCGCGTGTATTTGTGAAAGAAACGGTGAACATCTTTGAAAGTTCCGTGGATGTTTGTGTTCGATATAAAGCGGGTATAACTGTGACAATACACAAAGTAAGTTAGGGGGCACCAGGTCAGTGACGACAACGCCACCTCCTTTTCTGGTCTGTATATCCCTTCTGGTCTGTATATCCCTTCTGGTCTGTATATCCCTTCTGGTCTGTATATCCCTTCCTTCTCTGCCCACCCCCAGCCCTACCCTTACTGTATTTTGTCTACCTATATCCCCACCTCCTCTTCCAATCTTCGGCCCCTCCCCTCGGGGTTTTTTCTACCTATATCCCCACCTTCTCTTCCAACCCCCAGCTGCACTCCCGCCTTTCTTCTCTACCTTTACCCCCCACCCCGTCTCCAACCTTGAAAAAGTCAGGTGCGCCAGACGCGGGCGATGTCTGAACGAGGTGTGAGATTTATGTAGCGAGAGTACGGTATACATCTACCTGTCTCGCGCGCCAGGTAAGCAGGCCAGGAAGGACACAGACAGAAAATATCGGGCTTGGCTGTCTGTACCTAGGTAATGGCCGACTTATGAATGAATTCCGTTGGTTCCGGACCACCTGGGAATTACCCCCTCCTCCCGCAAGCCTGCGCTATATTGGTGTCATCGGGCCAGGTGGAAGTGAAGGCGCCTGAATGCTGTTCTGTGGTTTTGGTGCATGTGTCGTGGTTTTGTTGTTGTTGTTGTTGTTGTTGTTGTTGTTGTTTGTGGACACATATCTCCGGGGAAATTTGTTCTGAAAGAAAAACAATAACAACATCACAAGTTTTCTGTTTTGGACAGGACGCTGTGGTACTGATATGCAGGTTTTGTGTAGGCTAGGGGTTCATATATATATACATCTGAACATGATTGATTCGTGTAAATTATCATTCGTCTCTTTGGTTTCACCAAAGACAACAAAAGAAAAATCACGGTTTAAATTTCTAAGTATTTCTGTCTGGTATATATGTTTTGAAATGTTGAGTTGCTTGTGCCTTGAAACGTATCAAGTACATGTATGCACTCACTGACTTTTTGAAAGAACAAGTCAATTGAATCGTTCCAAGAACAAAGTATACCAGTAATTTTTAGGGCAGTAATTTCAGATTTTTTTTTCTAATTGGAGGGTCAAGCCTTATAATTGCTCGATGTTTTTTGTGTCTTGAAACCCTTTTAGAACGGTTGTTTTAGTGCAAGAGAAATTACCACACCATACAACAGCAACACCATTATCTCCAAAGCACAAACATTTCGATGATGATGATGCAGCTTCCTGTCCTACAGGCATTTGTTGGTTAAGGACTAGATAGAATAATATGATGGCAACACACATTTCCTGTGCCTTCGATGTTGTTGTAGCACCATTCAATTTGTCAGCAGCAAATTATTGCGCAGGGTGTTTTGATTGAGTCGAAATGTCTGGCCGCGTCACGACAGACAAAATAGATGAGGTTGTGTGGTACACCTTATAGCCGTGTTCCCTCCCCTTTTGATTACTCAGCCTGTTTGATCGCCCCACTACATCAAAGAAGTTGTCCAGATTCCGACCATTGTCGGCGCAGCGTGTTCGTGCTGCTTGCAATCTCTTCGGGGTCTAATCGTCTGTAACACGCAAACACTGTACCCCCCTTGGACGTAGAAGGAGAAGTCTGAAGCGGTGTACAAACTACAATACAATGGTGTACACACGTGTTTGTGTTTGACCGATGTGGGGGCCGGGGGGGGGGGGGGTGGTGGTGGTGGTGTGAGGTCTATTCTGATATTGCTTTGACAACCGCTCGCCCCCCCCCCCCCCTTTTCGATAACCTGGCCCAACAAATTGAAGTGGTGTACAAACTACTCTACAATGCTGTACACACGTGATTGTGTTTGTGTTTGATCGATGTGGGGGTGGTGGTGTGAGGTGTATAATTATGTTACAGTTAATCTGTTAAACCAGAGAATACGTGTATTAACTAGGTAATACATGTACATGAATTAACTGACGGAAAAAACCAGTTAATTCATGTATTACCTAAAATAGTTTAGTTAATACACGTATTCCCTGGTTTCACAGATTAACTGTAACATATATATATATACTCTGATGTTTTGAGAATCGGCCACCCCCCGCCCCCTTTCGAAGTGGAGAGAGAAGTTTGAAGTGTTGTATAAACTACTCTACAATGATGTACACATAGAGGGTGGTGTACAAACTACACCACAATGCTATACACACGTGTTTCTGTTTGTCCACTGTGTGTAGTGGGGGTGGAGATGCTAACATGTCGGTTCTGGTGTTTTGAGGGGGTGGAGGTATATGGACTTTGGTGTTTTGAGGGGATGTGGATAATGATACATACAAGGTGTCTGGGTTTTGTGGTATCCATCGCTGCCCACTCAGTCAGGTGGGGATTTGATGATCTGGTACCTTGCTTTGACCTGGCTGGTGTTGACTTTGATCTCACTGCGAAATTCTTGTCGCGCAGTTTCTGTACAGTAATGCCCTGGTTTGATCTTGCTCGGCCGAGTGGGCAGAGTTATTAACAGCTATTGGGGTTTCAGCGTAGCAATAGGGTCCGATATTTAGACGAGACAAGTATAATGCCGACGAGTCGAAGACGAGTCGCATTAATCAATCAATCAATGAGTCTTATATCGCGCATATTCCGTGGGTACAGTTCTAGGCGCTCTGCAGTGATGCCGTGTGAGATGAAATTTTATACGGCCAGTAGATTGCAGCCATTTCGGCGCATATTTACCTTTCACGGCCTATTATTCCAAGTCACACGGGTATAGGTAGACAATTATTAACTGTGCCTAAGCAATTTTGCCAGGAAAGACCCTTTTGTCAATCGTGGGATCTTTAACGTGCACACCCAATGTAGTGTACACGGGGGGAGGTTCGGACACCGAAGAGAGTCTGCACACAAAGTTGACTCTGTGAAATAAATTTCCGCCGAACCTGGGATCGAACTCACGCTGACAGCGGCCAACTGAATACAAATCCAGCGCGCTACCAACTGAGCTATATCCCCGCCCAGCATTATACTTGTTCGAGTCTAAGTATCGGACCCTATTGCTACGCTGAAAACGCAATAGCGATTATATAGCTGTTCTGACCTTGATTTGTTGTTCCAAACTTACAAAATGACAGTTTTTGTGTCGATGCGTTGATCTCAGGTTTTGATAGCAGACGCCGTTTCTTATGCCCATTAGTTTTGCGCAGGCGCCACACTGACTTTGGAAAATAACTTCGATTTGACAACACAGCCGATAAACAGCTTTTTATTAGTTCATTCGTATACAACAAACAGAAGTTTGAGGTTTTTTAAAATTTTGAACAAGACTACTTATGAAGAAGACCAAAACACAACATCAACGGAAAACTAGAAACAACTGAAGAACTAGGATGCAACAAGGGGAGGAGAAGAGAACAGCTAATCCGTACAACGCGAGCAGACGACAGCGAAGTTTTCAGTTTGGGTGAATGGTATCGCTTGTCTTGTCATGAAGCGAATTTTTGAACCTCAGTTATAAACGACTACATGAATGTTAGTGCCATGGGTTGTACATCAATACTTCAGAGTGGAAGTGGGGTATTTAGTGTGGAGTTACGATATAAGAAAGTCGGCCATTTTTGCCACTATGCTTTTGGATATTGGCAAAAATGGCCGACTTCCGTAGCATTATGCTTTGATGATCGGAAGAGACCATCCAATCACAGCCCCCGAATTCCCCCACGTGTCCATCAGAATAGCTATATTGCGTCTTGGTGGCACGGTTTACATCGGCGAGAAAATTGAAGGAATAAAGTACAGACGTAGATTTCGAACAGAGAGAGAGAGAGAGAGAGAGAGAGAGAGAGAGAGAGAGAGAGAGAGAGAGAGAGAGAGAGAGAGAGAGAGAGAGAGAGAGAGAGAGAGAGAGAGAGAGAGAGAGAGAGAGAGAGAGAGAGAGAGAGAGAGAGAGAGAGAGAGAGAGAGAGAGAGAGAGAGAGAGAGAGAGAGAGAGAGAGAGAGAGAGAGAGAGAGAGAGAGGGGGGGGGGGGGAGAGAGACAGAGAGAGAGGGGAGACAGGAGAGAGACAATGGAAGACAATGACAATGAGAATGAAAAATTCTTTATTAACGAGGGTAATGGCATAAGCAAACAGAGAGAGAGAGAGAGAGAGAGAGAGAGAGAGAGAGAGAGAGAGAGAGAGAGAGAGAGAGAGAGAGAGAGAGAGAGAGAGAAAGAGAGAGAGAGATCGAGAGAGAGAGAGAGAGAGAGAGATTTTTCTCAAAGACATCTTAGAGGGAGATAACTTTGGACAGACAGACACAAGTCTGTATAAAGAAGGCTTGAGTGTCTATACACAAACATTCGCCAGAAGACAATTTATTCATTGCCAGAAGCAATTGTATAAGCTAAATAAAATGGTAAAGCTGTAAAACATAACAACAACAAAAAACACACACACAAAAACCAAGAAAGGTCATATGTTTGGAACGTTTAATTCAGTAGACAAAACAGAACATTCACAAAAACATCGACCTAACGGCTGTTAGACAACCCCAAGAGACACAACAGAAAAACACACACACTTAAAAAAAGAAGAAAAAAGATCATTTTCATTCGTTTGTATTGCTTGAAACATTGAGTGTTGCGCTCCGAGCTCCAAGGCTAACCTCGAGTAACCCCGGCAACGTCATCCGAAGAGGACCATGGTACCATCTCGCGGGCGGCAACTGAAGCACTGCTGACTTCACTCCGCCAAGTCCCAGCTGAAGACACGACACCCATCAGCTGATAGGCCGACACCGACCCTGACCGGATAACCTCGTGTGAGAAGTTTGGCTGGTGGGGATGGGTGGGGATAGGGGAGGAGGGGGCGGAGGGGACGAGAGAGAGAGAGAGACGAGAGAGAGAGGGAGGAGAGAGAAGAGAAATAGGGGAAGGGAAAGAGAGAGAGAGAAAGGGAGAGGGAGAGAGGGTGTGTGTGTGTGAGAGAGAGACAGAGACAGAGAGAGATCCTGCACCACCCCGTATCTGATCGTCCAAGACAAGACTGCATAACACCGAGGCACGCAACCAAAAATGCCGAAGGAAATGGCCTCCCGTTTGTTGTCACGGCGGCGGGCAGTCAGTTGCGTGCGCTGCTGAAGTGACTCACAGAGTCGGTGCCAGCAAATCTGATGGCATTAAAAGTCCGCGCAGTGGATTGTCTCCCGCCCCCTGCAGTGTGCCAGCCAGCAGAATGCCACTGTAGCATCATCGTCTCTTTCTCATCCGCCGCTGTCAGCCTTCATCTCTAGTATGACAGCATACTAGTGACAACAGTGAAGGTGGCAAAGATCACATTGATTTAGGAAAATTACCAGTGTTCATTAAAAAACAACTCACACACGGCTGAATGACCGATGTTTGACTGTGATAATATAACGACAGTAAAGACGTTTGACGCTGGACGTTAGAAAACTAAAGAACAAACAAAAATTAAGATTTTGTTGTTGATCTGAGAAAAAAATATCGTCACTGCTGAATTATTGACATTTTCACTGTTTCTAGATGATAGCAATGAAGGTTTTTGGCACACGTCTACCGTAATAAAGGCAAGGTGAACCAAAAGTTAAAATCACAGAGACAACGGTGATCATTGTAGTGATATCTATTTGTGAAGAAGAACACGAGCAAAATATGTATACCCTTCAAGACCGTTGCGTATAAGACTGTTGGTGCTAGAAAGGATTATACATGCATAAGACACACACGAAAGTACTAGTGCAGTAAATCATGAGTAGTTTTTGTAACCAAGAAAAATATTCTCCGAAATCTCGCAAGGAACCTGAGACAACCATGCTTTTTATATTTTGTCAAGTTTGTCGAGGGGAAATCGAAACGAGGGTCGTGGTGTATGTGCGTATGTGTGTGCGTGCGTGTGTGTGTGTGTGTGTGTAGAGCGATTCAGACTAAACTACTGGACCGATCTTTATGAAATTTGACATGAGAGTTCCTGGGTATGAAATCCCCGAACGTTTTTTTCATTTTTTTGATAAATGTCTTTGATGACGTCATATCCGGCTTTTCGTGAAAGTTGAGGCGGCACTGTCACGCCCTCATTTTTCAACCAAATTGGTTGAAATTTTGGTC
>NC_090249.1:47965689-48068189 GCF_037325665.1 Littorina saxatilis
TCGCTCTACACACACACACACACACACACACACACACGCACGCACGCACGCACGCACATACACCACGACCCTCGTTTCGATTCCCCCTCGATGTTAAAATATTTAGTCAAAACTTGACTAAATATAAAAAGACAGAAAGACACACAGACACACAGACACACAGACAGAGAAGAGAGATAGAGACAGACAAAAAGACACACAGACACACAGAAGGAGACAGACAGACAGACAGAGAAAGAGAGAAAGAGAGAAAGAGAGAAAGAGAGAAAGACAAACAGACAAACAGACAGACAGACAGACAGAGACAGGTCTTAATTACATACAAGGGACTTTGATAACAACTACAGTTGCTATTACATCCTCCCCCCTCCCCCCCCCCCCCCTTTCTGTTTGACACCTTGACTTTCAGCTCTCATTTCATACCTCCCGCTCGCCAAACTAACCACTTCATTACGAGCTTTTAACGAGGTTGGCATATTATCGGTTGATTGACGTTAATACGTGCCCTATCAGTATCTCTCGTTTCCTCTCCAACAATAGACACACAATAGCAGTTGAAAGCGGAAATTGCCCGTGTGGGAGATAATAAGGTAGATTGACTATACGCGTTGTTCACTTCGCAATTGTTGTAACTGACATTCACTGTAGGTATTGATTGTGGAGAGAAACTGTTTCCCGCAGATTGGGGGGTGGGGTGTTTTGTAATAATAACTGTGAAGAGGTGATACTTATGTTTTGTAAAATAATGGTAGAGGAACGGTTGCTGTGTGTGCTTTTTATATTTAGTCAAGTTTTGACTAAATATTTTAACATCGAGGGGGAATCGAAACGAGGGTCGTGGTGTATGTGCGTATGTGTGTGCGTGCGTGCGTGCGTGTGTGTGTGTGTGTGTGTAGAGCGATTCAGACTAAACTACTGGACCGATCTTTATGAAATTTGACATGAGAGTTCCTGGGTATGAAATCCCCGAACTTTTTTTTCATTTTTTTGATAAATGTCTTTGATGACGTCATATCCGGCTTTTCGTGAAAGTTGAGGCGGCACTGTCACGCCCTCATTTTTCAACCAAATTGGTTGAAATTTTGGTCAAGTACTCTTCAACGAAGCCCGGGGTTCGGTATTGCATTTCAGCTTGGTGGCTTAAAAATTAATTAATGACTTTGGTCATTAAAAATCTGAAAATTGTAAAAAAAAATAAAAATTTATAAAACGATCCAAATTTACGTTTATCTTATTCTCCATCATTTGCTGATTCCAAAAACATATAAATATGTTATATTCGGATTAAAAACAAGCTCTGAAAATTAAATATATAAAAATTATTATCAAATTTTTTTTTTCGAAATCAATTTAAAAACACTTTCATCTTATTCCTTGTCGGTTCCTGATTCCAAAAATATATAGATATGATATGTTTGGATTAAAAACACGCTCAGAAAGTTAAAACAAAGAGAGGTACAGAAAAGCGTGCTATCCTTCTCAGCGCAACGAATACCCCGCTCTTCTTGTCAATTCCACGTGTTCTGTGAGTTCGACAGCTACTTGACTAAATATTGTATTTTCGCCTTACGCGACTTGTTTATATTTAGTCAAGTTTTGACTAAATATTTTAACATCGAGGGGGAATCGAAACGAGGGTCGTGGTGTATGTGCGTATGTGTGTGCGTGCGTGTGTGTGTGTGTGTGTGTAGACCGATCTTTATGAAATTTGACATGAGAGTTCCTGGGTATGAAATCTCGGAACGTTTTTTTCATTTTTTTTGATAAATGTCTTTGATGACGTCATATCCGGCTTTTCGTGAAAGTTGAGGCGGCACTGTCACGCCCTCATTTTTCAACCAAATTGGTTGAAATTTTGGTCAAGTACTCTTCGACGAAGCCCGGGGTTCGGTATTGCATTTCAGCTTGGTGGCTTAAAAATTAATTAATGACTTTGGTCATTAAAAATCTGAAAATTGTAAAAAAAAATAAAAAATTATAAAACGATCCAAATTTACGTTTATCTTATTCTCCATCATTTGCTGATTCCAAAAACATATAAATATGTTATATTCGGATTAAAAACAAGCTCTGAAAATTAAATATATAAAAATTATTATCAAATTTTTTTTTTTCGAAATCAATTTAAAAACACTTTCATCTTATTCCTTGTCGGTTCCTGATTCCAAAAATATATAGATATGATATGTTTGGATTAAAAACACGCTCAGAAAGTTAAAACGAAGAGAGGTACAGAAAAGCGTGCTATGCAGCATAGCGTAACCACTACCCCGCTCTTCTTGTCAATTTCACTGCCTATGCCGTGAGCGGTGGACCACGAGTATACGGTCTTGCTGCGTTGCATTGCGTTCAGTTTCATTCTGTGAGTTCGACAGCTACTTGACTAAATATTGTATTTTCGCCTTACGCGACTTGTTATATTTAGTCAAGTTTTGATGTGTGTGCGTGTGTGTGTGTGTGTAGAGCGATTCAGACTAAACTACTGGACCGATCTTTATGAAATTTGACATGAGAGTTCCTGGGTATGAAATCCCCGAACGTTTTTTTCATTTTTTTGATAAATGTCTTTGATGACGTCATATCCGGCTTTTCGTGAAAGTTGAGGCGGCACTGTCACGCCCTCATTTTTCAACCAAATTGGTTGAAATTTTGGTCAAGTAATCTTCGACGAAGCCCGGACTTCGGTATTGCATTTCAGCTTGGTGGCTTAAAAATTAATGACTTTGGTCATTAAAAATCTGAAAATTGTAAAAAAAAAATAAAAATTTATAAAACGATCCAAATTTACGTTCATCTTATTCTCCATCATTTGCTGATTCCAAAAACATATAAATATGTTATATTCGGATTAAAAACAAGCTCTGAAAATTAAATATATAAAAATTATTATCAAAATTAAATTGTCCAAATCAATTTAAAAACACTTTCATCTTATTCCTTGTCGGTTCCTGATTCCAAAAACATATAGATATGATATGTTTGGATTAAAAACACGCTCAGAAAGTTAAAACAAAGAGAGGGACAGAAAAGCGTGCTATCCTTCTTAGCGCAACTACTACCCCGCTCTTCTTGTCAATTTCACTGCCTTTGCCATGAGCGGTGGACTGACGATGCTACGAGTATACGGTCTTGCTGAAAAATGGCATTGCGTTCAGTTTCATTCTGTGAGTTCGACAGCTACTTGACTAAATATTGTATTTTCGCCTTACGCGACTTGTTGATTGTAAGTTATCACATTATGTTCACATTAGGCCCTACGTTTTGACCCTTCCTGAGAGAACCAACAACGAACAATTGTTTTAGCCAGCACCTTCTGGAACATTCTACAAATGCCAAGGGAGGTAACACTAGCTTGTTACATTTAATTGTGATCAGCATCACATGTTTTTACTGAAATAACATTAAGAGCATACTTTTTTGTCTAAAAGGAATAAAAGGGTCAAGATTGTACAGTACATCCATTCCTCCGTGTTTCAGAAATGTCTTTGGCCATCTTGCTATAATTATCAGTTTCACGATAAATAAAAGTTCCAACAGAAAGATAATTTCATGGTGTTCTTTGTCAATTTCAATAGTGAATGCAAATATCACCGTTTTCTTCAAAGGCAACACGTCAGGCTAATCTGTGTGGTGATATACTCAGCCCCAAACGTCTTTACTGCCGATACCTTGTGACAGCTAAGTCGCTCAGTCACGATTCTTGAAATTTCTCCTGAAAATGACTTAAGATCGCCGCGATCTAAGTAACTCAGTCATGAACTTTGAAAGTAATCATGAAAATGACCTCAGATCGCTGCGGTCTTAGTAACTCAGTCATGATCTTTGAAATTTCTACTGAAAATGAGTAAGATCGCTGCGATATCAGGAACTCAGTCGTGATCTTTGAAATTACAACTGAAAATTGGTTAGATCGCTGCGATATCAGGAACTCAGTCATGATCTTTGAAAGTACAACTGAAAATTACTTAAGATCGCACCAATCTCAGTAACTCAGTCATGGTCTTTGAAATCACTCATCAAAATGACTTTAGATCGCTGTGATCTACGATACTCAGTCACGATCTTTGAAACTACTACTGAAAATGACGAAGATCGCTGTGATTTACGATACTCAGACCGGCACGGTTGGCCTAGTGGTAATAATAACAATAACAATAACAGCACTTTATTGTCCATTAAAATATTACATAAAAATGGAAATTTTTCTTCGGCACACCCTGCCTGCCTGTAAACGATTATAACAACAATTGTATAAGGCGTCCGCCCCGTGATCGGGAGGTCGTGGGTTCGAACCCCGGCCGGGTCATACATAAGACTTTAAAATTGACAATCTAGTGGCTGCTCCGCCTGGCGTCTGGCATTATAGGGTTAGTGCTAGGACTGGTTGGTCCGGTGTCAGAATAATGTGACTGGGTGAGACATGAAGCCTGTGCTGCGACTTCTGTCTTGTGTGTGGCGCACGTTATATGTCAAAGCAGCA
This sequence comes from Littorina saxatilis, assembly GCF_037325665.1. Classification (NCBI taxonomy): domain Eukaryota; kingdom Metazoa; phylum Mollusca; class Gastropoda; order Littorinimorpha; family Littorinidae; genus Littorina; species Littorina saxatilis. Next base: position 47,970,170 of record NC_090249.1, read on the forward strand.
CCGCCCTGATATGGCCCTTCGTGGTCTGCTGGGCGTTAAGCAAACAAACAAACAAACAAACGATACTCAGTCACGATCTTTGAAATTACTACTGAAAAGGACTTAAGATCGCTGCGATCTCAGTAACTAAGCCATGATCTTTGAAAGTACTTCTGAAAATAACCGCTGAGATCTTAGATACTCAGTAATGATCTTTGCAAGTCCCACCTAAAAATGACTAGAATCGCAGCGTTTGTGTAATTTCCACTTTTGGCACAGTACGCCTTAATGTTACTACTCTTGTCTTCTTCTGTGACTGTCTCATCCGTTGTCGGAGACTTGATCGCTGAACGCGGCTTGTCTCGTGCAAGCGAGGGTACTTATGCCATCGACCGAGCAGGACCTCGTCACTAATTTATCTGGCATTGTCTACTCCGCCAGCATCAAGAGCCCATCACGGGCCCGGAGAGGGGAAACTGAGGGCAGCGTATACTGCCGCCCTCTTACAGTTTGACATCACAAGAAAATAGCTCTCTGCCGTCATTTCGTCAGATTGTTTCTACCGGTAATTTTATCTTTACAGCTTAGGAGTCCCTTTTTCTTTTATTGTCAGAAGCGAGGGGGTCGATTGCGCTCGGCAGCTGTGTCGTGATGATGGCTGTTTTGATTGTGTTTGTCAATAGCGCGTTTCTCCCTCGTTGGAAAACAAAAAAACCACACGGAGACATGCAGTGAGTGCTATGTTATTTGATCAGAGAAATCAATGAGGCAATTATCTGCCATCTTTTTCAACTCTGTTTCCTCCTTTTTGGCCCGCGATGGATTTTTCACTTTTGGAAGAAAGGAGAAAAGCTGTGGCGCAATGAAAACAAGATTCTCACGGCCTCTGCCGTCTCCGTTCGTGACTGGTTGAAAACGTGCAGCTAGCTTTACTGCACCCGGGACCCAGCCACCGCAGCCTGGACAAACTTTGGATATTGTTTCCCAAAATCGCCTCTTCATTCTGTCTCAGCAATTTTTTTCTCGAAATGTTGTTCACAATTCTCGAAATTTCGTTCTCAATTCTCGAAACCTCTTCCACAATTTTCGATTGTGTTTCTTTCAAGTCATTTGCAGTGCTTCACTTTTTTGTTTGAGTGCATCTTTTCAATTTTTCTCCGGAAGTTGCACCATGGTAACGCAAACCACACCCTCTGACAAATGGCATTATTTGCGCAGCCGTAGTGAGCGGCGGACGTGTGCGTGCCTCCAAGACGCTCATTGTGATTGGTTTGATTAGAACTAAAAGCATCCAGCCATAACCGGAGCACTCCTCTCGGGAGCGGATGAAGAGTCGAGGCGCGCATTCATTCTGAGCAAGCTTTTCCCACCCTTGAACTGTCAACCGCCTATCGATTTCGCCCTCCAGCTAATATTTTGCTGGAATGGAAAATGCGGGGCTGGAAGAACGGAGGCAAAAAGAGGAGAGGAGGGGGAAGGGAAGGGGAGGGGAGGAGTGGGGGGCAAGAGAACAGAGGAGAGAGAGGGAGGGAGGGAGGGACGGACGGACGGACGGACGGACGGACGGACGGACGGACGGACGGACGGACGGACGGACGGACGGACGGACACACACACACAGACAGACAGACACACAGACACACAGACAAACAAACACACACACACACACACACACACACACACACACACACACACACACACACACACACACACACACACACACAGAAAGAGAGAGAGAGAGAAGAGAGAGAGAGAGAGAGAGATTATTGAATTGAATTGAATTGAATTGAATTGAATTGAATTGAATTTTATTAAACAAGGATTAAGATTTAAGGCTACGCCTTTTCTTACAATATGTCCTTGGGACGCACAGAGAGAGAGAGAGAGAGAGAGAGAGAGAGAGAGAGAGAGAGAGAGAGAGAGAGAGAGAGAGAGAGAGAGAGAGAGAGAGAGAGAGAGAGAGAGAGAGAGAGAGAGAGAGAGAGAGAGAGAGAGAGAGAGAGAGAGAGAGAGAGAGAGAGAGAGAGAGAGAGAGAGAGAGAGAGAGAGAGAGAGAGAGAGAGAGAGAGAGAGATGAACGAAAACAATATGAGAACAATTGGTGACAGGGTGATGCGGGGTGGGGGGTGGACAAGATGGCTGCGGGGCTAATCCTGGGTTCCTGATTGGCGACGCGGAGCTAGAATTAGTAGGAACGGCCACTCCAGCCAGCACTAATTACCCGGCCCTTTCTCCCCGCCTCTCCATAAAGCCTCATTTGCATATCATTTCTGCGGCACCCAGGATTTGAGAGGGAGGGAGGGAGAGAGACGAGAGAGAGAGAGAGAGAGAGAGAGAGAGAGAGAGAGAGAGAGAGAGAGAGAGAGAGAGAGAGAGAGAGCAAGGGAGGAGAGAAGCTTTAGGGAGGGAAGGAGAGAGAGAGAGGGGGGGAGAGGGAGGAAGAGAGAGAGAGAGAGACAGACAGACAGACAGACAGAGAGTAAGGGCGGTATCCGTGAGAGTGAGAGAGGGGGAGGAGAGAGAGAGGGGGTGGAGAGAGAGTAAGAGAGAGAGAGGGAGGGAGAGAGAGGGGGGAGGAAGAGAGAGAGAGGGAGAGTCTGATAGAGAGAGAGAGAGAGAGAGAGACAGATAGAGAGAGAAAGAGATGGTTCGGATCTTTTTACGAGCGTCCTTGTGTTCCGGTGGGTAACAGCGGACGGAGACAGCAGTAGTTAGTTTAGTGGTAGCGGTGGTAACAGGGACTAGAAAGCCGCTTATCTCTTTAGGTCCTCAGTAACAGCGACCGTCATAGTAACAGCGACTAATGCAAAGACGGTACCATCTCCGGCTTAGTGGACGAGAATAGTCATTGCTCATGTTCACTAAATGACTGTTCGATAGTCCACGTCACCACCTTTACCGTCTTGATGCCTTCATGCCTCTCTCTCTCTCTCTCTCTCTCTCTCTCTCTCTCTCTCTCTCTCTCTCTCTCTCTCTCTCTCTCTCTCTCTCTCTCTCTCTCTCTCTCTCTCTGTCTCTGTCTCTCTCTGTCTCTCTTTCTCTCTCTCCCTCTCTCTCTCTGTCTCTGTCTCTCTGTCTCTCTTTCTCTCTCTTTCTCTGTCTCTCTCTCTGTCTCTCTCTTTCTCTCTCTCTCTGTGTCTCTCTCTGTCTCTCTCTCTCTGTCTCTCTCTGTGTCTCTCTCTGTCTCTCTTTCTTTTTCTTTCTCTTTCTCTCTTTCTCTCTCTCTCTCTCTCTCTCTCTCTCTCTCTCTCTCTCTCTCTCACTCACACACCTGGCCATTTCACTGTACAAGTCAAAATGTGTGTACTCTCTTGGTTTAAAGAAATGTTTGATATATTTATTTTTGCTTAAATATGATCGTTGGACATAAAACCAACATAATCTCCGTTCTTTGCGGCGAATTGCATGCAATTATTGTTGGAACGTTGCAAAACCGAAGACGGCTCTTATGACGGCTTACTAACGTGAACATGTCAATTAACACGTGTTCTGTGTAATTCACATGGATAAGGTTTAACTGACAGTGTTAATTACTAATTTTCAGTTTTGACCTCGGCTCACTAGCGCAAAAACCACAATTAAACATGAACACCAGTGACCTGATAATTAGACATGAACACTTGATAATTTAACATGTCCACTTGATAATTACAATTTTCACTTGAAAATTCATAATTTTCAGTTCTGGCTCACTTCCAGACAGATAACTTGGTCCAAAACTGAAAGAAAAATGTTACCTGGGGAAGAAAATTAGTAATTTTTGCTGATACTAGTAATTTTGACAAATTAAATGTTGTGGTTTTAGCGCGCGTACACCATCATAGGCTCTCGCTGATTGACTTGGTCATTGGTATACACTTCGTTGTAGACATTGGTAGAAGTTGCTTGAACATTGAAAATCGAAAACTTTCCACTGAGTGACTTTCATGAGTTAAAAGATTAAGACCAAGATTTTTAAGGTAGGGACTGTTTCGAGTTAAAATATAAAAGTAAGAAAGTAAGCGTTCCCCCACCCCCGATTAAGAAACTTAGTTTTACAAGTATCATCGCAAGTCACTCTTAATCCTACTCTTAATCCTCGCAGCGCCTCACCCCCATGTCCGATTAAGTCTTACAAACTCCAACGCTAGTCATCCTTAAGCCTACCTCTCTCACTCTTCTCACCCCCCCCCCCCCCTCCCCTATTCAGCTCACACACCCCTTCCACCCCCCATCCACCCCTCCTCTCTGCACTCCAGCCACCCTTTAGCTCTCCATTCACACAATTTTTCTAAAAGTAAAAACGTCTCTTTTTTGTTGTTGTAAACTCCCGCATCATTTGCATGTAATCGCCTGTGAGTCGGGATGATAGGAGAGAGCAGCTCTATCGGTTTCCCACCGGCACCCTGTAATCCCATCGATCGCGCATGGATTGTCTCCCTTGCGCCGCGCGGGAAGCGCTCTTCATTCCGGAAGTCGGGAAAAGGAAGTCGCAGGGTGATTTGAGATTTTTACGACTCGGTGCTCCTATTTATCAGTCAGGGCCGCCCGGCTTATGTTGGTTGAAGGCTGGGGCAGACAGAATGGTAGTTAGTATCGATTTGGGGATGAAAATCTGATGATGATTTTGTCTTTGTGGACTGTGACAATGGTGGGTTGATAAAGGGAGGATGTGGGGTGGGGTGTTTTTCGTGGTGTTGGATGTCACTTGATACGAAATGTGTGTGTGTGTGTGTGTGTGTGTGTGTGTGTGTGTGTGTACATTACGAGAGAGAGAGAGAGAGAGAGAGAGAGAGAGAGAGAGAGAGAGAGAGAGAGAGAGAGAGAGAGAGAGAGAGAGAGAGAGAGAGAGAGGTTTATTGTTACATCATACTCTTCTGAATATTTCATGTAACACCTTTGCTTCTCTCGTCTGAAACTGGATTACATCACTTTTAACATGATGTCATCTTCATTAATGACATTAAAAAAAATATAAAAAAAAGGAAACGGCACCAGACAAAAATAACAGAAAAAAGTTCGAAATACTCTTCTTTTTTTCTGGCCATGAATCACTGATTGATAGCATTTTTTACTCAATCATTGGGACAGAAATTGCTACCCAGGGAGGTGTGGCTGATGCGGGTATGGTAATGTGGTCAAGATGACGTCGTGGCCACGTCTGACGTTACCGATGTGGCGTCAGATGGGACGACCCTCATCCATCACGTGCTAATGCTGTAGGACAAGCGAATCAGTCCAGTGGCGGAATTGAGACCGAGCGGCTTGTCAAATGATAATGTTGTCTTTTGTCTTGTTGTGTGTGTTGCTTTTCTGGTCATGTGTGTACGTCTGTTGATTGTCTTTTGTGTGTGTCACTTTGCTGGTCATTTTTGTTTGTTTGTTGTCTGTTTCGGCTTTTCTGATCATATGTGTCTGTTTCCGTTGTCTTTTTGGGTGGCATTTCTGATTACATGTCTTTTTGTATATATCTGGTGGTGTTTTTTTTCATGTTTGGGAAAACGCTTCAAATGTAGCGTGCCCGTATGTCTGTTGTCTTTTTTTTAATTTTTATTTTTTACATTTTCTGATCATTTATGTTTAACAGTTGACTTATGTTTTTTTGTTGTTGATCATTGCATATAATATATAACGACTTGTGTCTGTGTGTGTGTGTGTCCGCGATGCCAAGCCAAAGTTCTCGATCGATCTTTTTCAAATTTGGAGGCCATATTCAGCTACATCCCGGACACAACCTCATCGATAAGATATTTCAACACGTGCTCAACATGAATACCCGCTTCGCCGGGTACGGCTTCGCCGGGAAGAAGTCGAGTTGAATACCCGGCTTCGCCAGCGCACCGCACGAAGGAAGGGAGATAAACGCGCAAAACACTGGAGAAGAGTTATACCCGGCTTCGCCGGGACAGTGACCTTCTAAAAATAGTATAACGGGAATATGGATTGAGCGTTGTCGACAGTGACCTTCTAAAAATAGAAACGGGAATATGGATTGACGCCACACGAAGGAAGGGAGATAAACGCTGAAAACACTGGAGAAGATAAGGAAGAGTTACTGGGAATGGATCCAGAGAAAAACCAAAATCGGTTCAGCGCTGCGCGCTGAGAGCACGTGTTGAAATATCTCATCGACCAGGTTGTGTCCGGGGTGTACCTGAATATGGCCACCAAATTTGAAAGAGATCCATCGAGAACTTTGGCCGTGCATCGCGGACACACACACACACACACACACACACACACACACACACACACACACACACACACACACACACACACACACACACACACACACACACACACACACACACACAAGTCGTATATATTTATATATGTCTGTTCTTTGGCATTTCTGATCATTTGTGTAACGTAACAATTATTTAGTGAGAAACTTAAAAAATGTTCCTTCGATGTAGAGACTAGAGAACCAATGAAGAGCCTGGGCTGATGTGCATGAGAAAGTTACCAACCGGGTAAGAGCCAGACGCGGGGTCGGATTGGTTGAAGCCCCAGATAAACCTCAATTTCAACCTATTCATAGACCATTTATCCTCGACCGCCAACTAGCTCTCTCTCCGCTCTTTCTCTCTATTACGAGGTAGCGCCTCTCGCATTTAGGAACCTACGCTAACATGGCCTTTCAGAAATCAGGGGGACGTGATATCCGGTGTCGATTGTAAACATGGACGAAGTTGCCGAGGTAAGTTCTGAAAATGCTAAAATAAACTCAGCAAAAGTGCATTATGGAACATGTTTTTCGATGAGTTTTGTTAAGTTTAGTTTGGAGTGTTGGAAAATCCAGTTCATTGTCACCTCCCATTGTCACAAATAACTGGAGCGTGCTTTCTTTTCACTGTCTTCGAATCGCTGGCCTTTCAAACCGGACGCGACGCGCCCCTGAAAGTCGAGAGTCGTAACCTCGAAGGGTCACGTGACGAGTTGGCGGTCCTGGCTATTTGGTCTATGACCTATCCTACCCCTCAGTTGGCGGTCCAGGCTATTTGGTCTGTGACCTATCCTACCCCTCAGTTGGCGGTCCAGGCTATTTGGTCTATGACCTATCCTACCCCTCAGTTGGTGGTCCAGGCTATTTGGTCTATGATCTTTCCTACCCCTCAGTTGGCGGTCCAGGCTATTTGGTCTATGATCTTTCCTACCCCTCAGTTGGCGGTCCAGGCTATTTGGTCTATGACTTATCCTACCCCTCAGTTGGCGGTCCAGGCTATTTGGTCTATGACCTATTCTACCCCTCAGTTGGCGGTCCAGGCTATTTGGTCTATGATCTTTCTTACCCCTCAGTTGGCCAGAGGGGCGCGAACCGAAAGTGGGTGCCACCACGGAAGAGAACAAACCGCGGTTTCTGATTCGTTGATATCACAAAACAATCTCAATTTCAACCAATCCAATACCGCGGCTGGCTCCCGACTTTGGTAGCTTTCGGTAACTTTCTCGTGCATCTCAGCCCTGGTTAGTAACTTTATCGTGCTTACCGGCCCAGTTGTTGACGGCTGTGTTGACAGGGACTGTGTCTCACTGGGATAAGCTTGAAACCAGTGTCAATGTCGAGCGTCCACAGCCGGAGGCTAATGCACGTGGAGTGGTTTTAGTTAGGAGTGAAACATCACTCAACTAAACTATTCCATGTATCATTGTCACCGTCAGTGTCGCTGACCTTTGAGCCACAAGCATGGCACTCGGATACTAGGACACTGAAAGTGTATCTTCAAAGGGGGGTGGCGCTGGCAGCTGGCGAAAATCCGAAACTTGTTTTTAGATTGCCGAAACATTCGTTACTATGATTGTTGGCAGAGCTGCCGAATTTTTTTTATACCGGGGAAAGGTGCTGCCCAGGCTTGTCTCAAAAATGTCGAATTTGCTTTAGTGTTTTTTTCCCGGCCATTTCGGCAACTAGAAATGCCGTGTTTGAGTATGCCATTACAATGAGGAACAAAACGAACTAAGTATTTTGCTAACTGATTGGCAATTCTAGTATTTTGGTAACTGATTTGCAATTCTGCCAAAATGCCAGCAACGTTTTTGGCGATTTTAGTAAGTTTTGGCATTTAACCGACTGCCCGGCGACGCCAACCGCCGGACAAGTTTGTTTTTCATTCACAGCTTCTGACCGTACCTTGTAGTTCCTTGCTTCAGTGGATCTCTTGCGTAGGTCTCAACAACTTCAATTGAAACCTTCTCTTGCTTTTGTAAAAAGTCCAGTTCAGTGGAACCCTTCTTTTAAAACCTCAAAAGAATCAGAATCAGAAAATTGAGTCTTACTTAGGAGGGAGTCTTAAAATAGGGGTCAATGTACAGAAATTATGAACAGAAAGTCGCTGCGGGGATGTAGCTCAGTCGGTAGCGCGCTGGATTTGTATCCAGTTGGCCGCTGTCAGCGTGAGTTCGTCCCCACGTTCGGCGAGAGATTTATTTCTCAGAGTCAACTTTGTGTGCAGACTCTCCTCGGTGTCCAAACACCCCCGTGTGTACACGCAAGCACAAGACCAAGTGCGCGCGTAAAAGATCCTGTAATCCATGTCAGAGTTCGGTGGGTTATAGAAACACGAAAATACCCAGCATGCTTTCTCCGAAAGCGGCGTATGGCTGCCTAAATGGCGGGGTAAAAACGGTCATACACGTAAAATTCCACTCGTGCAAACCACGAGTGCACGTGGGAGATTCAGCCCACGAACGCAGAAGAAAAAGAAGATGAACAGAAAGTCTGAGAAAACAAGGTCTTGAAAAAGAGGGAGTTTTAGATTATACTTACTGCGGGCTTGCCTGAGAGGTTGATGGAATGTCAAAAATCATAAAGGCCGTGCTAGACGATCTGTTGAAAAAGAATATGTCCACCTAAACATTGATTATCTTCCGTACCATTTGGTCAAATCTTACTTAATAATGTTTGTAAGAGCACGCTCATAACCATTTGACTCAACATTGTGCTTCTTTGATTTCATGTCATGTATGCGGTATTGTTATTTGACATTCTTGAATAGAAACTTGTTTAAACCAATTATTATCGGTGGCTTAAACTTGACTAGGCAGATCAGGTTCGAAGTAAAACACTTAGCTTCTCCCCGAATCTCTTTTATCTTCTCTGTTTTGAAAAATGTAACAGATACTTTATTCGTGATCGTCACAAATTAAAGACCGGCAACAGAGTATCGTGGCTGTTATATTACAATCTCTGTTTGCATCACGGGCGGAAATGAAAGCTTTTTGGTTCCAGCGCACGGCCATCCGAACACTGGCTACCCCCGGTAGTCATCTCGGGTGTCACCAGCCCTGTGTGGCTGGGGTGGTGGATGGTGTGGGTGGTGGTGAGGCAGAAGGGAGGAGGAGAGAACTATTGGGGTGGTGGTGGTGGGTGGGGGGGGGGGGTGTAGAAAAGAGCAGAAGTGAGTGAGAGAGCTTTTCGGTTCTAGAGGACGGTCCACCCTTCTATTGGTACCCGGTCGACATCTTGGGTGTCACCAGCCCAGGGTGACTGGGGTGGTGGTGGTCATGGTAGGGAAGGAGGGGTGGGGGGGGGGGGGGGGGGAGAAAAGAGCAGAAGTGAGTGAGTGAGCTTTTCGGTTCTAGAGGACGGTCCACCCGCCCATGGGTACCCCCGGTCGCGCTCTCGGGTGTCATCGTCAGCGGCAGGCCTGGGTGGCTGGGTAGGGATAGGGTGGGGGGGGGGGGGGGCGCAGGCAGAAGGGAGGAGGAAAGAAATGTAAAGAGCAGGACTATGACGGCTTACTAGTGCCAAAACCTGGGGTTACCCATTATCACGTGATAATTACTAATTAACGCTGTCAGTTACTGTTTTCACTCGTTAGTTACTCATTTTCACGGGATAATTAGTAATTTTCACGGGAAAATGACTAATTTTTTAGTTTTAGCACTAGCAATCCGTCAGGAAGTGAGCCAGAACTAAAAATTAGTAATTAACAGGTGAAACTAGTGCCAAAACCTGGGGTTACCCATTATCACGTAATAATTACTATTTAACGCTGTCAGTTACTGTTTTCACCTGTTAGTTACTCATTTTCACGGGAAAATTACTAATTTTTAGTTTTGGCCCTAGCAATCCGTCAGTAAGTGAGCCAAAACTAAAAATTAGTAATTAACAGGTGAAAGTTAGTAATTATTCCGGGAAAATTAGTAATAAACACGTGAAAATGGTAATTATCAAGGGAAAATTACTAATTTTCTCTTGATAAATACAATTATGAGGTTTTGGCACAGGAGAAGCGAATGCAAGAGTGCTTTTTGGTACCAGAAAACGGTATCCCGGTCGTGCTCTCGGGTGTCATCATCAGCGGCAGGCCTGGGTGGCTGGGGAGGGATGGGGAGGATAGGGGGAGAGGGAGGATAAAGGAGAAGGAACAGGATGAGTGAGCGCAAGACCTTCCTTGATTGACAAGCACGGTCTAATCGTCACTGGGTCCCCCGGTCGTGCTCTCTGGTGTCACCATCACTGACAGGCCTTGGTGGCGGGAATGGGGAAGGAGGTTCGTTTTGGGGGTGGAGGTGGGGTGGGGAGGCAGAGGTACGAGAAGGGGCAGAGGTAACAGGAAGAGTGAGCGAAAGAGCTTTTGTTTTTGTTTTTGAGGACGACTCCCACCCGTCCCCGAGTACCCCGGTCTCATAATTTATGGCAGGCCTGGGTGGCTGGGGTGGGAGCAGGAAGAGTCAGCCAAAGACCCTTTTGGTTCTAGAGCACGGTCTAATCCTCACTGGGTACCCCGTTCGTCATCTCGGGTGTCATCGTCAGTGGTAGGCTCGAGTGGCTGTTGGTAAGATGGGCGTGTTGTGGGATCGGAGAGAGAAGAAGGAACGGGAGTGAACGAAAGAGCTCTTCAGTTTAGGTACACGGCTCAACCCCTGCTGGGAACCCAGATCGTCATCTCGGGTGTCACCATCAATGGCTGCCCTGCATCAGGGTAGGAGGGTGGGTGGAAGGGGTGGGCTGGGGTTTCGGTTCCAGAACACGGCCACTAACCCCACCTCCCAGCCTCACGAGTACCCCGATTGTCATCTTGGGTATCATCGTCAGCGGTAGGCCTGGGGCGAAGAGAGATTGGGGTGGGGGTGGGGGGAGAGAATGAGAAATGAGGGTGGGGGGTGGATGTCACATGAACGCGGAAATGTTTCAGCTGCAGCACGAGCCACGCTTTGACTGCACGTGCACGGATCGAAGACAGACCCCCCCCCCTCCCAAACCCACACTGTCACTCCTCTTCAACCCTCCCCCTCTAGCAATCTCTCAACTCAACCCTCTCCCACTGCCCATTCAAACTCCCCCCTTCCTTACCCCCCGCCTTGCCAGCTTTTGAGTGTTATCTGCAATCGTCTCCCAGATTCATTAGTATTCAAGTCACGACGATGCACGTATCAGCGTAACATGTTATTACAGCACGCTGCTTTTAAAGCCCGCGGGGTTTTTCAATCCTTTCCTCCCGCCACCGGAGTCTGGGAAAGCTTAAATTAATTACACGCCCAGGACGCGATTAGCTGTCTGTTACTGTTAGAACTCCTGGCTTTTTACTCTGTCGGCAGTAAAGATGGCTCGAAAGTACTGATGCGGGTACTTACCGAATGGGCTCTAGATCTGAAGGTTATTTGATATGTGTTTGAGAGAGTAAGTGGTGTGGGTTTGGCGGGGATGGGGTGTGTGTGTGTGTGTGTGTGTGTGTGTGTGTGTGTGTGTGTGTGTGTGTTGAATGTTGCTGTAACATTGCTGTCCGTTTGTATGTATCGCACAGGAAAACATTAACGCAAAGAACTAATTTTAGATCTAAGGTCAGCGCGAACCTTTACCCTGTTCAAATCCCCAACGATCAAACGATGACTGACACGGGTCAGATTGGCTGTTTCAACAGCCACACCAGAAAAAAATATATATAAAAAAAGAGAAAACAACGAACAAACCAAAACATCAAACAAAAACATAGAAGAAATCATTTGCAGGGAAAAACAACTACAGGATGGGGAGAGCATTGAACACACTCGCTGCAGACAATGCGTGCATTCAGCCGTCTTCTTTAAAGGCGCAATTACGCGCGAAATGGTCGGCTTTAACGATCGTCTTTCTGGCACAAGTTCTGCTCTCTGCTCGTTACCTCTGAAACGCGTAATGCTAACCAGCATCCGAACTGCTTTTCAACTGTAATGTGGCGTGAAGCCGAGGGAGCCGTTTGAAAGCCGTAAAAACGCTAATCCCAGAATGAAAAACTTGAATGAAAGCAATAATGTACACTACATTGGGGTGTGCACGTTAAAGATCCCACGATTGACAAAAGGGTCTTTCCTGGCAAAATTGTATAGGCATAGATACAAATGTCCACCAAAATACCCGTGTGACTTGGAATAATAGGCCGTGAAAAGTAGGATATGCGCCGAAATGGCTGCGATCTGCTGGCCGATGTGAATGCGTGATGTATTGTGTAAAAAAAATCCATCTCACACGGCATAAATAAATCCCTGCGCCTTGAATATGTGCGCGATATAAATTGCATATAAAAAAAAAAATCCCTGCGCTTAGAACTGTACCCACGGAATACGCGCGATATAAGCCTCATATTGATATTGATTGATTGATAATGGGCAAAGCAAAACCGGAAAAGAAAAACACACGGACGGTTTTATGTTTGACTTTTTTCTGTGTGTTGACAACATGATGAGTTTATACTGTGATGGACTACTTATTTCGAAAGTTCGACGTACAATTGTTTTGTTTTTTGTTTGGTTCGACATGTTTCTCAGTTTTATAGTTCATGATATTTATATTATGCTTTTATAAATGGAGATATAAGTATTTTTTACAGTGGTACCTGCATGTGATGAAAGGACGCCATTTGAACTTTTTTTTAAAGTGTTTGGGCATGGACAGGTTTATTTAAGACAGGTTCTGTTACCGAGGGGACGACGAAAAGTGTCCTTTATTGTGAGGTTTCATTTCATTGGCAGAGTCTCACATCGCATGTTTCACTGTACCACGTTTAAATAGTTACTGCAATGGAATGGCAATCATCCTGATAAGTCCGGGGTCAGGCTATCTCCAATTAGGTGGCGGGGCGACCATCCCCAACCCGGCGGGTCCCCAGGCGGCGGATAGGGGGCGTCCCTTAGATATAAGGGATTGCAGCGACATGAGTCGGGCTTGCCCGGACGAATAAGCTGTCCTGGACCAACTGGCGGTGTTCCTATCAGAGCGGGGTGGTTAACAGGTGGCACTGTTGACTGGTAAATACCCTATGTGCTCATACGGGTTCATCACGCGGGTAAGAGGCGCGTTAAAACCTCTGCTACCTGTGCTCCCAGGTAAGGTCTCTGACCAGGAGCTAAGGGTGGGGTAACCCCGACAGAAACCTCTAGTGCTGAAGTCGGCGGTACTGAGCGAGACAGCGCACTTTAACGGATCACAGTACCACGCACACCAACGCCATGAATACATCCTGATAAGTGAACATAATTTAGTTGTCTGTCTATGACGGCTTACTAGTGCCAAAACCTGGGGTTACCCATTATCACGTGATAATTACTAATTAACGCTGTCAGTTACTATTTTCACTCGTTAGTTACTCATTTTCACGGGATAATTAGTAATTTTCACGAGAAAATGACTAATTTTTAGTTTTGGCACTAGCAATCCGTCAGGAAGTGAGCCAAAACTAAAAATTAGTAATTAACAGGTGAAAGTTAGTATTTTTCCGGGAAAATTAGTAATTAACACGTGAAAATGGTAATTATCAAGGGAAAATGAATAATTTTCCCTGGATAATTACAATTATGAGGTTTTGGCTCTAGTAAGCCCTATGACGGCTTACTAGTGCCAAAACCTGGGGTTACCCATTATCACTTGATAATTACTAATTAACGCTGTCAGTTACTGTTTTCACCTGTTAGTTACTCATTTTCACGGGAAAATTACTAATTTTTAGTTTTGGCACTAGCAATCCGTCAGAAAGTGAGCCAAAACTAAAAATTAGTAATTAACAGGTAAAAGTTAGTAATTATTCCGGGAAAATTAGTAATTTTCCCGGGAAAATTAGTAATAAACACGTGAAAATGGTAATTATCAAGGGAAAATTACTAATTTTCCCTTGATAATGACAATGATGAGGTTTTGGCACTAGTAAGCCGTCATATCTGTCGTGTTTTAATGCTCGTTACTGTTTTCACAATGTTGTCAGTATTTCGTGTCATTTAAAGCGACTGTATATTCATATGCACCACATGTTTCTCACTCGAGATAATAAAGTTGTCTTTGTCTATCTCTGATATCTTCTTATAATTACATGTCTTGATTTTTTTTAAATTACCGATCGTCGTAACTACCACGCAGAAGTATAGTTACGTGTCATCTTCAGATCTAAACTATCGTTCCTTAGAGAAATCGGGTTTTTTTAAAACTTTTTTTGTGGTGTACTTTTTCTAGTTCCGAATACTAGAATGATCTGAAATGAGTTTTGTGAGTCACTCAGAAACGGGGACAAAATTACTGTTTCTCAGGCAATTCGGTGTGACTTGGGACATGACAAAAATGAAATAAAAGAATTTCAGAAGTCTTGAGATATTTAAAACACAAGACGAAAATCGAAGGGGAATAGGAAAAAAAAAGAAAAGAAAGGGAAAAGGAAAGGGAGGACAAATAATTCAGTCGATAGTGGCTTTTACGGGTTTTTTTTTTCATCAGAGCCCGTGACAGGCAAGTTAACTAATTACGGCGTGAAATGCGAGTGTGAGAGCCCCCTGCCGGCTTACGTGTGCTTCTCTTCCAATCTTTGCTCACGATAATAGCCGTTGAAGAATCGGTATAAAAAGTGGTCGGACGCCGAGTATAATACAAGACTGGATTAATCGGGTTGAGCGGCTGGAAGAAGAAGAAGAAAATAGACAGTGAAAGGGGGAGGGAAAGGGGGAGGTGAGGGTGGGTGGGAGAAGAGAAGGTGGTTTTGAAGTAGCTTTGAGAGAGATTTTTGAGATTGGGACTTTGCGTCATTGAAGAGAAAAAAAAAGGGGAATGGAGAATAAAATCTGAAAAACAAAAGGGGAAAAGGAGGGAGAAGGAAAATGGAAGGAGGATATTCTGATCGATGATAAAATCCTCCATAAAGAAGTAGCAGCTAGGAAGACTGAAGAGACGGGGAGGAATGAATGGTTTGTTAGCGGGCAGTGATGTGTGAAGGCTGCATCCGGTCCCCGAGCTTAATTTGCATGCAATTAAAAGTTCCGCTGCGCGCGCCCCCTGGCGCTAGCGTGGCTGAGATGTCGTGGACAGGAAATTATCCCCCGTGACACTTTATGGCACTCGCCTGAAATGCATTGTCAACTTTTCAGAACTCTTCCCTTGGTTTGTTTTACGAGACTACACCGGTCGCTTTTATTTTGGAGGACAAAAAGTCATCACCGCCACTGCACAGTTCCACCCGGAAAAGTCGGGGGAAATATTCTGGTAGCTCAATTAGACAAAAAAGTCTGTTCTTTTCATTTGTGCATTTGTCTTTTATGTTTGTGTCCTAAACTTTACTGGCGTTGATATAGTGCATTAGTTGTGACTTGTCGTTAGTGGCTATTGTTGATGCATTTAGCTTTTTGTGTATGAATTTGACTTCATGGGCGGTTTTGGGGGTGTGCATTAGTATTCATGTATGTTGTTGGTGTATGGATCTCTATTGGGAAAGTTGTGTGCGTTACTGTCCATTTGTCGTTGTATCGGACTTTATCGGACTTTGTTCGTCAGCCTATTTGTTGGTGCATTAGACTAATCACATTATTGTGTGTGTGAATTAGTCTGTTAGTTAGGGTATTTGGCTATATTTCCTGTTTTTGTGCACAATTAATCTAAACAGGAAAAGTCTTGTACCAGAATATTCGGGCTGTACATTTGAATACACGTTTCTGTTTCAAAGTACGCCTTTGAAGTTTGAATTATTGAGAGAGAAAAAAACACACAAGAATGACACTTCAAAATAATCGTTAGTTCTTCGACATGTTGGTAATCATGAGTGTACGGAGAGACAAATTATAATGGGAAGATGAGGACTCATATCAGACGTTGCAAGTTCAGTATCAACAGATGACGAGAGTAAATGAAATATTTGTGAGTAATTTGAATTGCAGTGTTCATTAGATATTAGTTTCTTTCAACACTTCCCGGCATTGTTGTCGGTATTGGTGGGACGATTTCCGTTGCGGCTAGGGAATAATTATGTAGTTTAATTTCAAATTAGAGTCCCCTACTTCTTTTAGATTTGCAGAACAATAAGCTATTCGCGTGAAAGCCGTTACATCTCATTTATTTTTCACCGTTATAATATGCCGCCCCCCCCCCCTCCCCCCTTCATCCTCATTCGGCTAGCTGAGAGTTTGATTCAGTCGTAAATGACTATGCCTTTGCAAATATGCCTTTCAGTTTGATAAATTATTCCGTAAGTATTACCTTAATTTTAATGTAAAAAAAATACACTATATGATTGAATAGAACTATATTCTAACCAATTATAACCTGCTGCTTTAATGACGCATTTGAAGTTGAGCTGATTGTTATCAGCGTGTGTCACAGAGTTCATGCGATTTAATAGACTCACTGATGTGAAAACAAACCGATGTTGGAAATGAATTTTTTTTGTAATATATCCGTTAATGGCGTGGTCACACGTGTTCTGTTCATCGTTGTTATTGCTCAAAACGGATGTAGTCTTTTCAAAGTATATCAAAACGCTTCATTCACTCCTCCCCCCCCCCCCTCATCCTCTCCCTTTGGATGAACAGTGTAACCCTTCATTTAAGACACCCCCCCCCCCCCCTCAAGTCTTTAGTCTCTACTTTCTCACAGCTCCTATTCCTTTAGCCTCAGTGTATTTAGTTTTACATCCGTTTTAAAACTCCACCCCCACCCCATCCCTTCTCCCGTTTAAGTCTCGATTTTCTTCTTTTTTACATTTTCTATTCATAGGCTCTGTTTTAAGACTTAGTCCCAAAGTGTTACTGTTGAATTGTTGGTGCAAGGATGGTCTTATTCCTTGTAAAAGCTAGCCTGGTCAAGCCTGCCGTGTTGTACATGGTCGCTTTCACGAGAAGGGATGAGGCTTTAAGACTTGATTTTTTCTCCTCTCACAGGGTTTAACCTGGAAGAAAAAGACAATGGGACATTATTTTGTCCCCCTCAACCAAATTTTGGTGGGACATTACATAGTCGAAGGTAAAACGCACAAAGCAGGCTAGGCGGTCCGAAAATGCTTTTGTCGAAAGATGCAAAATAGTGCTATTTGGTGCCATATGATGATATCAGAATTTGCCAGTGTATCCGGTTAGTGTGTGTGTGTGTGTGTGTGTGTTTGTCTGTGTTTCGATCGATATCGCTTCTGTTGACAGTTTCCACAGAGGTAATCGCGCAACCACTGATAGTTCGCAGAATTGGTTGAATACTAATGAATTACATTTTAAAAGCAAATCACATTGCATTTTGACAAACTCGCAAGTTGCTCGGCCGCGCGTTTTTTGCCCAGCTCATTCCGAACATTGTACTCCCGTGAAAAGTGTGCATGAGGTGGCGCAGTGGTACGTAATCTCAGTGCGCCCTTTGACGCACTGAAGGCAATTCCAATGGGACATTTTGAGATGTTATGCGCCAATAGCGCAAGGCGCACTAGTAAATGAAACCCTGCTCAGTCTCAGTTTTTTCCCCATGGTCGTAACAGGGGGGTTCCACTGTACAGCTAATTTAATTTGTTGTGTGGCGAGTGCCGTTAGTTTGCACGTCGTGCTTCACCGACACATTGATTTGTGGTGACATCTTATATTTCATCCCTTTATCAGTTTCATCGTCCTTGTTCTTTATTACACTAGGGGAAAAAGCATCACATTGAATTCTCTCCCCCACCTTCCCCCACGTACTCCCCTACTCCGCTCACATGTTGTCTCTCGACTCTTTATCTGTCTGTGTTTGTGTCTGTCTGTCTGCCTGTCTGTCTCTCGTTGCGTCTCTCTCTCTCTCTCTCTCTCTCTCTCTCTCTCTCTCGCGCGCGCTGTTTACCTATTTGCACACAGACTGACAGACGGACAAACAGTCAGACACACAGGACCCCCCCTCCCCCCCCCACACACACACACGCGCGCACACGGGGGAAAATTAGGGGTGGTTCGTGGCACCAGCTGTGCTTTTAGTGGCCTAATATCATATCACTGCCGATCGAAGCTAGGGGGGATTTGCAAGTTTTGTTTACGCGGACATTTATGGCCGTTGCAGCTAGTGCGCGCATGGATGCGGTAGAAGGGGGGGTGTATCGCTGAAGGTTCGCGAAAAGTTCACAAACTTTCCTCCGTGACTAAAAAATAATGATGAAAGGTTTTTGTTTGTTTGATATCAGTAAACTTGATACAGATATACTGTTTGAATATTATTTAAACTATTGATGCTTTCAAGCAATCCGTGATCTATTGCAACATATCGACAAGAAATGATGGACAAGAGTCATGTTGTGTGTGTGTGTGTGTGTGTGTGTGTGTGAGTGCGTGCGTGCGTGCGTGCGTGTGTGTGTGTGTGTGTGTGTGTGTAAGAAAACAACTGATTGTATGATAGTGATCTCTGCTTTGAAATCCGACTCGCTTTAATGTTTAATCCACATTTTGTTTGTTGCAGCAAACCGTGTGAGACACCATGTGTCGCTGCTTACCCATGGATAGGTTCGTAAATTGGACGCAAAAAACTCATGTAAGCTATCCAGCCCAGTGAAAAGCCATTAATGTGTTTTTCCGCGAAACTACATTATTCTAAACCCAGATAGTGAAACGTTTGTGTACCTCCCGCTTAATTACTGCCGAGACGGTCCACCGCACTAACTGACAATGACAATGTTATTACATATTGTAACGTTAATTTTTTCGGGTGGGGGTTGGGGGGTGGGGGGGTGGGGGTTGGGGCGACGGGGAGGAGAGAGCGAGAAAGTGTCAGTGTGTGTCTTAGTGTGTTGTGTTGTGTGCTTGTTTGTGTGTGCTTGTGTTTGTGTATGTGTGTTTGTGTGCGTGTGTATGTGTGTGTGTATGAGTGTGTGTGTGTGTGTGGTAGTGTGCGTGTGTATGTCTGAGAGTGTGTGTGTGTATTGTGTGTGTGTGTTAGTGTGTGTGTTAGTGTGTGTGTGTGTGTTTTACTGATTTGAAATGACAGCCAAGATAATGGCGAATGAATAGGTTGGAGCTGTTTGATAAATTGGCACGTAATTTCAGAAAACAGTGACATTTTTCCTCAATGTTTACCACAAACTGCAAGAAAGATAGATTACACAAAATCAAGTACACTTTATTAATGCTCATGTTTTTTGTTATCTCGCACACTGCGAGCATTGTATAGAACTAAATATTATCATGTCGTTTTGGGGCAGAATGGTACCACGATTATGGTAACTGGTTTAAGAATAGGCTTACAAAACTGTTAGTAGCAGTGTTTTGACTGTTTGGCCATACCCTTCATAAACAAGAGGCGAAGCCTTCAAGGCTCACGTAAGAAATCGACAAACAGTAACACAAATTCAATCACTCCGTCACACATACACACACACACACACACACAGTAAGCATAGGTGAAACTGTGCAAGAAAGCGAGACCCTGGATCTGCCAACTAGTCTCGGCCCGCTCACAATAACAATGACCGAGACTTTCAGTAATTCCTTTGCGTGACGTCTAACCCTCTTACGTCATAATGTGACGTCTTCAAATAGTTTCTATCACACACGTCAAACACTTTTGACCGAGACGTAATCTTCTTATGCGAGCTTTATCCATAGACTCGGAAATGTTAAAGTTTCTATCACACACACACGCACGCACGCACGCACGCACGCACGCACGCACAGACAGACAAAGTTTATCATCGCATAGGCTACACTTACGTGAGCCAAAAAACCCACACAAAACAATTCCTATTAATGATCCCGGGTAATACACTACTAGCATGGTTTTAAACTATATTTGATTTGGCTGCGGACATAAGGGTATCAGGACTATGGTAACTGGTTTAAAAATAAGCCTACGATACTTTGTTTAGCACTGTTGTCTGGTCATCTCCTCTTCCAGAACAAATAAATTGATCAAATGCATTCAATAAGTATGAAAGGTCAACATTTTAGGCACGCAAAGCATCAGCTCTTTTGTCGAAAGAATAATACGAAATGAGGCCGCAGGAAACAGTAACAAAATAGAAACCGTATTGTCATTGTCAATATTTGGTCACAGTTTTTCTTTTCAATGTGATGATCACACAGAATGAACGCGTCTCATCGATTAATCAATCAATCAATATCAATCAATATGAGGCATATATCGCGCGTATTCCGTGGGTACAGTTCTAAGCGCAGGGATTTATTTTTTTTATTTTATTTTTTATTTGTATGCAATTTATATCGCGCACAGTCATATTCAAGGCGCAGGGATTTATTTATGCAGTGTGAGATGGAATTTTTTTTACACAATACATCACGCATTCACATCGGCCAGCAGATCGCAGCCATTTCGGCGCATATCCTACTTTTCACGGCCTATTATTCCTTCTTCTTCTTCTTGGCGTTCGCAGTTGTGTCATCATTTGCGTAAGTGCGTGTACCCGTGGTTTGTTAGAATGCGCCGTGCGGCCCGGGTCCTCCGTCTTCAGCATTCGGGGTTTTCTGTCGGGGTTACCTCACCCTTAGCTCATGGCCCGTACGTCCTACCCTGAGAGCACAGGGGGGAGGATTTGCCGGGATCCCACCCGGAGCCAGTTTGGTCCGCGGCCGCAAGCGGCTGATCTCCATATCTGAAGACCGTTCCCCTATCCGCCACCCGGGGACGCGCTGGGTTGGGGGTGGTCGCCCCACTGAAAATCCCACACTGGGTTAAGAAAGATCAGCCTGTCCCAGGGCCTATTATTCCAAGTCACACGGGTATTTTGGTGGACATTTTTTATCTATGCCTATACAATTTTGCCAGGAAAGACCCTTTTGTCAATCGTGGGATCTTTAACGTGCACACCCCAATGTAGTGTACACGAAGGGACCTCGGTTTTTCGTCTCATCCGAAAGACTAGCACTTGAACCCACCACCTAGGTCAGGAAAGGGGGGAGAAAATTGCTAACGCCCTGACCCAGGGTCGAACTCGCAACCTCTCGCTTCCGAGCGCAAGTGCGTTACCACTCGGCCACCCAGTCCAATTAATTAGACTAATCGTTGAAACGATGGAAGAAGAAAGGAGGAGGTAGTGAAACGGTGCGTTGGTCCTGGGAGGTGAGGGGTGGGGTGGGGGGTTGGGTGAGAGAGACGAAGATTCTGGTTGTATGTGTGTGTTTGTGGAGGGGGAAGGGATGAGGTGGGGGCAAGGAATTGGGGTATGAGAGAGGGGACGATGCTGGTTAATTGTGTGTATATATATATGTGTGTGTGTGTGTGGGGGGGGGGGGGATGGGGGCATGAGGCTGCGGGGGTAGGTGATAAGGGGAAGGGGGGGGGGGGGGGTTGTAGTTTCAAGGCGAGA
The DNA here is from genome assembly GCF_037325665.1 of Littorina saxatilis. Taxonomy (NCBI): domain Eukaryota; kingdom Metazoa; phylum Mollusca; class Gastropoda; order Littorinimorpha; family Littorinidae; genus Littorina; species Littorina saxatilis. The sequence continues at coordinate 47,991,619 of NC_090249.1, forward strand.
AAGTTCAAGGCTATCGTGCATAGTTACCACCATGTTATAACGCCTAGTGCTGAATAGGAACAAACGGAGGGCCAGCTAAATTTGCGGAGGCAGAGAAAGAGAGAGAGAAGAGAGCAAGAAGTGGGGCAGGCCTGGGTGCTATTTTTTGTGCTGACGGCACCTCCCAGTCAGCTGTGTGAGCGTGACTTTACTGACCTTTTGGCTCCGTTCCAGCACGGATTAAGTCCCCTCGCACCTGCTCTTCCCTCCCCCTCCCTACCCCCCCCCCCCCCAATACTCTTGCACCTCCACCCCAACACTCCCCTCCCCATCATGCAAACATTTGCCCCATGTACTAATACCTCATACCTGACAATTAGAAGAGAGAGAGACGACTGTCGCCTTTTGATATTAATTTTGTTTTAATCTCCCGAGGGTACCCTTTGCATCTTTGCGAACTCACAGTTATAACCTCAAAGCTCCTTTATGTATGTCTCTGCCGTTTCTGTTTTTTATGTACTTTTTTTTGGTTCTTCCAAGGGTGATGAATGTGTGTCGTTGAATTTTGATGGTAGAATAATGCTGATGGCCGTGGGGTGACAGAGAGTACACACATAACGTGTTACTGCCTCGCGGGATTTTGTCTTCTGCATTATGCTTTTTGATCGAATCGGCTGCGTATTTGCCTCCTCTCTGTCTACCACCCTTCCAATCGATTTTGATGGAGATGGTCGTTTTTTTGTTATTTTCATAGGTTATGATAGTTTAAGTTTGCATATAAAGATATACGTGCGCGCAGACGAATGATCGCGACACACTGGTCTACAGGGGCTTAACTATAACCCGGGGTGAGAGAGAGAGAGAGAGAGAGAGAGAGAGAGAGAGAGAGAGAGAGAGAGAGAGAGAGAGGGGGGAGAGAGAGAGAGGGGGAGGGGGAGAGAGAGAGGGGGAGGGAGAGAGAGAGAGAGAGAGAGAGAGAGAGAGAGAGAGAGAGAGAGAGAGAGAGAGAGAGAGAGAGAGAGAGAGAGAGAGAGAGAGAGAGAGAGAGAGAGAGAGAGAGAGAGGAGAGAGAAAGAGAGAGAGGGAGGGAGAGAGAGAACAACAACAACAAGAACAAATCTTTAATTGTCTAAGGCCACAGCCCCTTACAATAGTGGTTAAAATAACAGCAATAGTATCTGCACAGTTATAAATTATAGTCACGCATAAAATTCAACAAATACGTCAAGACCCTGATGAGAGAGCGGGAGAGGGAGGGGACAGAGAGTGTGAGAGAGAGCGGGCGAAAGCGAGCAAGAACGCAGTTGCCTCCCTTCCTCCACCTGGCCAACTCTCTCTCTCTCTCTCTCTCTCTCTCTCTCTCTCTCTCTCTTTAGTGTTCCTTTTTACATTTAGTCAACGGTTTTGACTAAATGTTTTAACATAGAGGGGGAATCGAGACGAGGGTCGTGGTGTATGTGTGTGTGTGTGTCTGTCTGTCTGTCTGTCTGTCTGTGCGTGTGTGTGTGTGTGTGTGTAGAGCGATTCAGACTAAACTACTGGACTGATCTTTATGACATTTAACATAAGAGTTCCTGGGAATGATATCCCCGGACGGTTTTTTTCTTTTTTTTCGATAAATAACTTTGATGACGTCATATCCGGCTTTTTGTAAAAGTTGAGGCGGCACTGTCACACCCTCATTTCTCAATCAAATTGAATGAAATGTTGGCAAAGCAATCTTCGACAAAGGCCGGACTTTGGTATTGCATTCCAGCTTGGTGGCTTAAAAACTAATGAATGAGTTTTGTCATTAAAAATCGGAAACTTGTAATTAAAATTATTTTTTTTATTAAACGATCCAAAAATAATTCCATCTTATTCTTCGTCATTGTCTGATTCCAAAAACATTATGTTATATTTGGATTAGAAACAAGCTCTGAAAATTAACAATATGAAAATTATGATTAAAATTAATTTTTATGAAATCGATTTAGAAACAATTTCATCTTTTTCCTTGTCGGTCCCTGATTCCAAAAACATATAAATATGATATGTTTGGATTAAAAACAAACTCAGTAAGCTAAAAAGAATAGACATACAGAAAAGCGTGTTATCCTGCTCAGCGCGACCACTACCGCACTATTCTGCATGGCTTGTCGATTTCACTGCCTTTGCCACGAGCGGTGGACTGACGAAACTACAAGTATGCGGTCTTGGTGAAAAAAGCAGTGCGTTCAGTTTCATTCTGTGAGTTCGACAGCTTGACTAAATGTTGTTATTTCGCCTTACGCGACTTGTTCTTCTTAATCTTAATAGTTTAGTTGTTGTTTTTATTTTTTTTATAATTTTTATTTTATTTTTAAATTATCACTTTTACGATGCCTTGCTATGTCAGGGACCATTTAACAAAAGGCTTTCCCCGCACAACCATCTGCTGGGCTCAGCTCTGTTCGTCTTCATTACGTTTAATTGCAAACAGACCATCAGCTGTTCAAGAAAGATTACTGTAATAAAAGACTCGCGTGAAGAGATACGTGCGCGAACTTGTCATCCGATGCCGGAACACTTTCCTGTTTATCGGTGGCGTTGAACATTCTTAGCTTTTTATCATTCTCTTTTGAGACGATTTTGAAGGCTCATCTTACGATGTATGTGCGACAGACTCGAGGGATCAGAACCCTGAAACCTCTGCGACCTCAGGCACGAAGTGAAAACCTCCATTAAACTAACGGACAGCGTCTTCTGCTTTGCCCGTCTTTGAAATTATAGATAGCTCTGAGGTTTTAACGATTGCTGTAACTTTTATGTTTAGCGTTTTTTTTCTTCTGAATTAGGCTCAAAGAAGAAAACATCCACCCCCATTACATGTATCCCTTCTACTATTCTCTTTGTACATATCGTCCGCCAATTCCTACTTCAGATTGTTTTTGATGAGCACGCTCATATAGGCATTGCTTGCCGTGCTCCTTTGCGTTAATTACAATCATGAATGCGGTTTTGTCATTTGACATTTTTGAATAAAACCTGTTTAAATCAAAAGAAAAAGATGTTAAACACGTGCATTTTGAAATCAGCGTTCTTGCTGTTCCAAATTCTACGCTCACGCTTATGGAAAAACACACTAGAAGCGAGTCGCCAAAATGGCCTGGATCTTTGTTTTGCATTTAATTAATTTCTCGATGTAGGCAGTGTGATTGTGTTATCTGGCATCACTGTTTTGGAAATAGGATCAAAATTGGCTCAGTAATGCCTGACATTTTAAGCTTTGCCAAAGGCAACCCTAGTTTACCGGTATAGGTAAGTTGTTGTGTTGATGATGATTGTAAGGACGTTTTAATAATATTCACATTCTTATTGTCCTAATGATGAGATTCAATCTGGTAACGAGAAACATTTCAATATCAATTTCAATTTTGGACTCTTACTCCCCTCTTCCCTCCTTTTTCTGTGTGTGTGTGTGTGTGTGTGTGTGTGTGTGTGTGTGTGTGTGTGTGTGTGTGTGTGTGTGTGTGTGTGTATGCGAGTGTGTGTGTTTGTGTGTTTTGCTGCAGAGAGAGGGAGAGAGAGAGAGACAGACAGACAGTGAAGTGGCTTTCACCAATATCTTTTCATTCAAAGTTTATATTCAAAGTGTCTCGTAACCATATCAACACGGGCACTGACAACGTCCCGAAGTGTTGTGTCGTCAAACAGAACGACCAAGACTCCTGCATTTCTAGGCACGAGAACTTGACAGCTTGCTCGTCCTCTCTGCCTTGAAGTGATTATCAGCCCAGCCCGGCGGCTGCTGGTTTTCCTGGCCAGACACACAGACAGACAAACACTCGCTTGTTGACATGTGTCATCGGGAGCTGATCCGGGACACTCAGTGACGTCTGCCTTTGACAGGTTTCGTCGCCCTCAATGGCTGACAGAGGGTAATACTGCACAATCGTCCCAGCTGTCTATGGCACTGGGCTAGAATTGAGTCGGAATTTTTTTTAAACAGATAGAGGTGAGGATTTAGAGTGGAGGGGTGGAATCAAGGTTGATGAGATTCCACGCACGGGAGTTCCGGTTGTTGGGGTGAGGCTGGGTTTGTTTGGTTGACGAAGTAGGGTTCGATGAAGAAATGAAATTGCGATTTAGCACCCCCAGTGGTCACATTCTCAATAAAGGAGATGTTTTGGTATTACGCTTCAGATATGGTACGACGATCGTGTTTTTTCCCCTTATTTAGATTGAATAGTGGAATAAATTTTTTACGGGATTAAAAAAAAAAGGTTCATTTTTATTTTTTATTAGTCTTCGTCTGTATATGCTTGGCCATGAGAGTTTCTTGTGTGTGTCTGCGTGCGTGCATGTATGCGTGCGTGTGTGAGTGTATGTGTGCTCGTGAGTTCATCCCTTTGCAGTGTAACCTTTTAGCTCTGAGTGGGTTATTTCGTGCAAGAAAATGGGACCGTAGCACATAGTCGCAGCTGCTTCAATGCTCCCGCTTTTGAAATCACTTCGCATCATCATCACACACTTCTTTTCAACTTCAAATATTTCTCCACACCCATTCTATACACTATTCCTTCCAGGGAGAGGAGGGGAAAGGGGGTGTCTTTTCACGTAGGGGAGATTAACTTGTCGCCAAAGGGTGTAGAGGTTATCGTTCGTGCTGGGGCCACGCGCCGTCTGTCACCTGCACGCGCCCCAAGCCTCGCTTTCAACTGTCGTCTGCTCAGTCGTTCTCGGCCTCTACAATGCAGTTGAAGTGTTTTTGCAGGTAAATTGTAACGTGTCCTTGCTGTTATTAGAATCACGAATGAAACAAAGTTGTTAATGTTGAAGGGTGCATTGAGGAGGCAGAATAAGAAGTTATTTATTTACGGGAAACGTGTATCACATCTGATGATAGTGTGAGTACATGTGTGCGTGCGTGTGTGTGAGACAGAGAGGGGGGGGAGAGAGAGAGAGCGCTGTGTAAGGTGTGTGTGAGATCGAGAGGGGGGGGGGGGGGGGTAGGTGCGTTTGTCTGTGTGTCTGTGTTTGTCACGGAGTATCTGTGTTCTTCCTTAAGCAGACTCTCTGACCTCTAGGTACAAACCCTGTCAAAAAGAAGTCCTCAAATTAAAAAGCTTTCGACTGCAGGGTGTGCCCCCAACTCTTCTTCATCGTTTTCAAAAACACAAACTTTTCTCTGAATGGTAGAGCAAAACTTATTATTCCCTTTGCCTTCGGTAACCTCAACCACCCACCCCTTCTTTACCACTTCTGGGCAAAACTTGCAGGTCTTGTTTGTTCTGTACGTGCGAATAATACTCAATAGGGGTCGTCGCACCTTCTTTCAAAAGAATCTTTACCTCGATGACAGGAGCGATCACCTATGATGAAGTGAACGGAACAAAAACCTATTTCATACACTGGTAAAGCAGGGTCATGGAAAGTACAATATTTTCCGCGGCGGCCCCAATAGCTGTAGTAACGCCGCAGAAAAAGTTGTCCGGATTATTCAAGTAATGACCTCCAGTAGACTTAATCTATGACGGCTTACTAGTGCCAAAACCTGGGGTTATCCATTATCACGTGATAATTACTAATTAACGCTGTCAGTTACTGTTTTCACTCGTTAGTTACTCTTTTTTACGGGATAATTTGTAATTTTCACGGGAAAAATGACTAATTTTTGACTCACATGCGAAGCAAAAGTGAGTCTATGTACTCACCCGAGTCGTCCGTCCGTCCGTCCGGACGTCCGGAAAACTTTAACGTTGGATATTTCTTGGACACTATTCAGTCTATCAGTACCAAATTTGGCAAGATGGTGTATGATGACAAGGCCCCAAAAAACATACATAGCATCTTGACCTTGCTTCAAGGTCAAGGTCGTAGGGGCCATAAATGTTGTCTAAAAAACAGCTATTTTTCACATTTTTCCCATTTTCTCTGAAGTTTTTGAGATTCAATACCTCACCTATATATGATATATAGGGCAAAGTAAGCCCCATCTTTTGATACCAGTTTGGTTTACCTTGCTTCAAGGTCAAGGTCACAGGAGCTCTTCAAAGTTGGATTGTATACATATTTTGAAGTGACCTTGACCCTGAACTATGGAAGATAACTGTTTCAAACTTAAAAATTATGTGGGGCACATGTTATGCTTTCATCATGAGACACATTTGGTCACATATGATCAAGGTCAAGGTCACTTTGACCCTTATGAAATGTGACCAAAATAAGGTAGTGAACCACTAAAAGTGACCATATCTCATGGTAGAAAGAGCCAATAAGCACCATTGTACTTCCTATGTCTTGAATTAACAGCTTTGTGTTGCATGACCTTGGATGACCTTGACCTTGGGTCAAGGTCACATGTATTTTGGTAGGAAAAATGTGTGAAGCAGTTCTTAGTGTATGATGTCATTGCTATGTAAAGGTCAAGGTCAAGCATGTGAGTCGTATGGGCTTTGCCCTTCTTGTTAGTTTTGGCACTAGCAATCCGTCAGGAAGTGAGCCAAAACTAAAAATTAGTAATTAACAGGTGAAAGTTAGTAATTTTCCCGGGAAAATTAGTAATTAACACGTGATGAGGTTTTGGCACTAGTAAGCCCTATGACGGCTTACTAGTGCCAAAACCTGGGGTTACCCATTATCACGTGATAATTACTAATTAACGCTGTCAGTTACTGTTTTCACCTGTTAGTTACTCATTTTCACGGGAAAATTACTAATTTTTAGTTTTGGCACTAGCAATCCGTCAGGAAGTGAGCCAAAACTAAAAATTAGTAATTAACAGGTGAAAGTTAGTAATTATTCCGGGAAAATTAGTAATTTTCCCGGGAAAATTAGTAATAAACACGTGAAAATGGTAATTATCAAGGGAATAATTACAATTATGAGGTTTTGGCACTAGTAAACCGTCATATTAATCTCCAGAGAGAAAATCCCAGAAGACATGCTAGTTATTTGAAGCGTTGACCCCAGTTTACCTTGTCAGAATTGCAGAACTAGATGTAACCCGAGTAAAATCCTTCACGATGGCAATTTTCGAAAATAACTACGTGTATTAGAATAAGGAAAAATTATTGTTGCAGGTACCTTTTAACCTTGTTCAAAGAAGCCATCATGATCGTCACATCTCTCTCTCCTCGATCCTCCTCCCCCTCTCTCTGTCTCTCTCTTCCCTCTCTCTGTCTCTCTCTTCCCTCTCTCTGTCTCTCTCTTCCCTCTCTCTGTCTCTCTCTTCCCTCTCTCTGTCTCTCTCTCTACCATCCCCTCTCTCTCGCGCGCGCTCGCTCTCTCTCTCTCTCTCTCTCTCTCTCTCTCTCTCTCTCTCTCTCTCTCTCTCTCTCTCTCTCTCTCTCTCGCGCGCGCGCTCTCTCTTTCTCTCTGTGTGCCTATTTCTGTCTTTCTGGCTACCTTCAGATGTCTCTCCGTCTACCTGTCATTATGTGTGTGTGTGTGTGTGTTTTCCTCTTCTCTCTCTGTGCTACGTGTTGACACTGTTCCCTGTATGCAAGAACCAATGCAACATGTTGTGCAGGTGCTCTCATATAATATCATGAACAATAAATTAAATCTCAAATAAAAGAAGACGGATTTTATGCACTGTCGATATTTGCAATTTGTTTTTGTCATTTCAATCAAAGAACTGAGAACAGTGACATTTGCTGGTGTGCAGGCTTGCTTTGTATGTAGATAAGGGAGGTTGGAAAAAAGTAAATTTTAAAGGGCTTATTGTCCGTCAGGTCTTAATTGCCTATATTGGACATGAATTGGTTTATAAATACGATTCGAGTTTTTACGCCCTCACTGCTTTTGATGTATGCGTGTTTAGGTGGTATCAGCCATCTGCACTTATGGTAGAATGACCAAGACCTTTAACGTGCCATAGTGGTGACACGGGGGTGGGAGATGGATACCGTCTCTGGGTCTGCACATAAAGTTGACCCGTGTCCGTCCCGGCCCGGATTCGAACCAGCGACCTTTCGATCACAAGTCCAGTGCTCTACCACCTGAGCTTGGAAGTAGCGTAATTTGCATATATATCACACATGCAGTATTTGTGTTCCGGTGTCATTGCAACAGCTTTCGCTATAAAATGCATATTTATAAAAGGGAAAAGGCTGGTGATTAATCTCAGTTGGCATTCACAAAATTAATAGCCAAATGTACTCTGACGTTTTTGTTTTGTTTACTGTTTCTTCTTTAAAGGCACAGTGCAGCTCACTGCCTTCGTTTTGCGTTTTTGTTGCAGCTGAGTGCATTTACAGTTCAAAAATCCTCCTATGGTAGTAAAAAGACAAAAAAACTACCCAACGACGACATCTGTGAAGCTCGACAGTTTCTTGTTCTGACGCGAGTGCATAAATTAACCTAGTTATTACGTGGTGTTTGGTCGGAGTTCGATTCAACTGAGCGATTCCGGCCTCCATTTTGTTTTACACAAACTCATGATGACGTCTGACATAGTTTGCTAGTGACGTGTCTTTTCAGTTGTGCATGATGTGCATGTGGTGATCTACCTGATCTAAATTTAGATCCAAAAATAGGCCAAGACCAGCCGGGTCCGAGTACGAAATTAATTCGTAAAAAATCGCAGTTCTTGACTCTTTGGGTGCAAGTCAATGAAACTTGGTTGTTCTTCTAACGGATAGCTGCCTGAGGTATGATTAAAATCCCCAGGGGCTCCGTGCACCTGGATTTGACAAGTTCAGTACCTTTAATGGCTGTACTGTTTTGTAGCAAAGCACAGCCGTTTACTGTCTACTGCGACCAAGAATAAAAATCCACTAAAAATATCCAGTGAGAGTTTCAAAGCGAATGTTGTGTGGATAGATTTTGATGCAGCTGTGACCAAGGTGGTTTAATTTTGGGAGGATGGGAGTTGGTGTGAGCTAGGGAGGAAAAGGGGGGGGGGGGGGGGAAGGACGGAAGGACAGTCTGCATGTGTTCTCAATTTCATGGCGAATTTCTCCGAGATAAAAGACAAGCTGTGTTTGTTCATTGTTTCCCTCAAGGATGTATAGGGTGGCATCCTTGTGATCTTGTTTCGTGTGATTAAAAAAAACCCTTTCGCGTGAATGGTCCATAACTGGCTTTGAAGTGAGATTAATTTCATTGTGCAATTCAAGTTATACTCACAAGTCACATGCATATATTATATATATGGTTGTGAGAGCAATCGCATTTTTCATATTTATTCATGTTTTTTGTTTTGATTGTGTGATATTTGTCAGCTTTTGAACGTTTGAGGCATCCAGAAAAGATTAACTAGCTAATAAAACAAGCGCAAAAACTATATGTGTCTGCATGAGTGGTGTTCTCTTCGATGGTAATTTTATGAAAACACCGGATTGTTACAAATAGATTACAGCTTGGTCTTGTCACACCAGTTTTAAGGTGGAATTGGATTGAATAAAAGATTTGTCTGCTAAGCTATTTATTTGTATCTTTGATTACATACATGTGCGTCAAGCCTCTTCGTGGAAGAATATCTGTTCATCCTTAATTGGCTTTTTCCATTAACGTATTGTGAAAGCATTACCAAACGTATTACTAAGTGAACCCCGGAGTAGAAATAGTCACATCTGCTGCGATTAGAAGATGACAGAGTAAGTTTATTTCCTCAGTTAAAAAAAGAAGATAAATGGAAGCGGTTTACATGAGACGGGTTGAACTTTGCCGTTTTGTCTTGATAATAAAATAAATAAGATAAGTGTCAGTAGTTTACACCAGACGGGTTAAAGGTACTGAACTTGTCAAATCCAGATGCACGGAGCCCCTGGGGCTTTTAGTCATACGTCAGACAGCTATTCGTTAGAAGAACTACCAAGTTTCATTGACTTGCACCCAAAGAGTCAAGAACTGCGATTTTGTTACGAATTAATTTCGTACTCGGACCCGGCTGGTCTTGGTCTATTTTTGGATCTAAATTTAGATCAGGTAGATCACCACATCATGCACAAAAAGACACGTCACTAGCAAACTATGTCAGACGTCATCATGAGTTTGTGTAAAACAAAATGGAGGCCGGAATCACTCAGTTGAATCGAACTCCGACCAAACACCACGTAATAACTAGGTTAATTTATGCACTCGCGTGAACAAGAAACTGTCGAGCTTCACAGATGTCGTCGTTGGGTAGTTTTGGGTTTGTTTTACTACCATAGGAGGATTTTTGAACTGTAAATGCACTCAGCTGCAACAAAAACGCAAAACGAAGGCTGTGAGCTGCACTGTGCCTTTAAACTTTGCCGTTTTACCTTCGCCATGACCACACACAGTAACCCCCTTGCTTTCTTACAATCCGCTGTTTACGAGAGGAGACGGCCACCTGTTACCTTCCCACCCTCTTCAGATGACAGGCGAGGACATACCCGTGCGTGCCTCGTACTTCTCCACCTAGCTCGGCCACCCCGTTACAAACCTATACATGTATACCCTACTATAGCCTCACGCACGCGCCCCGTGCTAGTTGGAGCGCGTGTTTATTGTCATGGCCCACCCCGGGTGCAGGCCCCCACGTGTTCTGGGTGACTGGAGCCAGACAGGGGGCTATTGACGGCTCGGGTGCCGCAGAGGGAGCAAATCCTTATGGGTCTATCTTGTGCTTCAAGCTGACACCAGCCGCACTACCTAGACATTTACTTCTTTTGTGTCCGCGCTTGGCTGTATAGAGACCCCATCTGTCCCCGTCTTTGTTGGCCTGCAAGTGTACTAAGCCGTGTATTGGGATTCCCCCGGTAGAATTTGGGCTCGCACTCTTCAGTGCCCCTTGTCTGTTCGAGGTAGCTAGGTACGTTGTAGGAATGTCTTGGGGTCCATATCGGATTGTGTGTTCTTAGTGTCACTTTTCCGCTCTCATTGTAAGCCGGGCCACGAGTTAGTCTTGACAAAACAAGGACATTGTCAGCCACTCGGCATGCCAGTTGTCCGAGAAGCCCCCCTCCCCCCTCCCATACCCCGACCTGAATACTACGGTGAAACTTATGTTAAGTTTTTCCACGATGTATTATTTACCGTTAAAGATTAAGGTCCTGGTGCTAAGTGATCCGCAGTTTTAGGGGGAAAGGCTTGGCGACAGATTGAGCCCCGTTTCTTTTGACAGGACCCCCGCTGTAGCGATGCGAGAGGCATGAATGTTTAATCGCCAGGGTTCCCCCCTATCTACAAGGTGCTGCCTCATCAATTTTGCATGGCTGTTTTGTGCAGGGACAGGGCTTGGACACAACACAACACCTGACGTTGGCTGTCACGAAGCCAAAATCACCTTGCAATCAATTTTTACCTGCATTGTTAAACCATGTTCACTCGACAGCTCAGCATCTAATATCCGCTGTCTCTAGGCCCGAATCACCTTGCAATCCATGTCCAGCTTCGATCCCCGTATGGTCAAGAGTGACCAGCGGGTAGCTGTTGAAGTTGGGTTTATGCAATAACGTGCAATTTCTGTACTGGTGCCCTCATGAAGAGTGTCAAGATCACAGGTCCCAATTTCCCGTTTACAGCCAGGCTTCGTTAGAAATGCATAGCCTTGTCCATCGGTGTACACGACTGTAGGCCTGGCCTGTTCTTCCATTACCCATCTGCCGACCGAGGGTGTTTGTGAATGCCACTACACGTGATGTCCGGCATTAACGACGTTGTGCGGAATTTGACGATCATCTGTCGGGAGTTCTCTTCGTGTCCTGTTTGTGACCCTCTCCCACAAAGCCAGTCTTAACCTCGTTGAATTGGGGATGTTTTGAGAGAGAGAGAGAAACAAAAAGATATTGTTTCAATATATTTATTTTCTTTCTTTATAAGATGTTTTGTGAGGAGGTTTTTGAGTCACTTGAGAAAAAGTGACTCTATGTAATCGGTCAGTGTTAGTCTGTCCGGCCGGCGGCCGTCCGGCCGTCCGGCCGGCCGTCCGGCCGGCCGTCCGTAGACACCACCTTAACGTTGGACTTTTCTCGGAAACTATCAAAGCGATCGGGCTCATATTTTGTTTAGTCGTGACCTCCAATGACCTCTACACTTTAACGATGGTTTCGTTGACCTTTGACCTTTTTCAAGGTCACAGGTCAGCGTTAAAGGAAAAATTAGACATTTTATATCTTTGACAAAGTTCATCGGATGTGATTGAAACTTTGTAGGATTATTCTTTACATCAAAGTATTTACATCTGTAGCCTTTTACGAACGTTATCAGAAAAACAAGGGAGATAACTAGCCTTTTCTGTTCGGCAACACACAACTTAACGTTGGGCTTTTCTCGGAAACTATAAAAGTGACCGGGCTCAAATTTTATGTGAACGTGACTCATTGTGTTGTGAATAGCAATTTCTTCCTGTCCATCTGATGCCTCATATAATATTCAGAACTGCGAAAGTGACTCGATCGAGCGTTTGCTCTTCTTGTTATATTTGTCCAACATGCCTGTTTTATGTGTTAGACTGAGAATTACACTTCATTGCTTCCACATATTTATTTTATTTATCCTTGGACGATACTTGGGGGGCCCGGTAGCTCAGTTGGTAGAGCACTGGGCTTGTGATCGGAAGGTTTTAAGTTCGAATTCGGGCCGGGACGGACACGGGTCAACTTTATGTGCAAACCACGAGACGGAAGCCATGTCACAATGGCACGTAAAAGATCTTGGTCATTCTGCTATAAGTGTAGATGGCTGATACCACCACTGCACCTAAAAACGCCGTGAGGGCGTAAAACTCAAATCATATAACCCATATCTTGGCGAAATATTTAGCCTGTAGGACATAAAGCATTATCTCTTTCCTTTTTTACGGTACTTCGATCATAGTGTTGTTTCTGCATTTGTTTTTATTACTATTTAAATATTATTTTTTTGATATATAACTTTCAATAATGAATTTCTGATGCCCTGTTCTTGCTTTAGGGGCTGTACATTTGACGACCCGATTTTTGAAACCACTTTCGACCTTTTACAAATTTAAGTCGTCACATTTAGCACCCGTTCTCCTCTCTTACGTTACAGCACGCGCTCGAACACTTGACCCGTACTGTTGATAACAAGTGTGTCTACTCCTGAAACTGCTGTTGACACAGATAAAGGCAGGGCTAAAGTGAAGATTCACCCGCCAGAGCTGTCTGTTTGCTGTCATCTTCACACAAGTGGGTAATAAGCTGATAACCCTTCAAATTTCAAACTTCCAGAAACTTCAAAGGAAAACGCGAATTTTAATCATTTGATTCTGTCCTGTTCCATTAGATTGCAGAGAGCACGAGCATTTAGCGCTGAAAGTGCCGCCATTCTCAAGACCTTTCATCTTTGAACAGAGGGCTTATTATTGACTAGATTCAGGGCGGGGATGTAGCTCAGTCGGTAGCGCGCTGGATTTGTATCCAGTTGGCCGCTGTCAGCGTGAGTTCGTCCCCACGTTCGGCGAGAGATTTATTTCTCAGAGTCAACTTTGTGTGCAGACTCTCATCGGTGTCCGAACACCCCCGTGTGTACACGCAAACACAAGACCAAGTGCGCACGAAAAAGATCCTGTAATCCATGTCAGAGTTCGGTGGGTTATAGAAACACGAAAATACCCAGCATGCTTTCCCCGAAAGCGGCGTATGGCTGCCTAAATGGCGGGGTAAAAACGGTCATACACGTAAAATTCCACTCGTGCAAAAAAACACGTAGTGTACGTGGGAGTTTCAGCCCACGAACGCAGAAGAATTGACTAGATGAATACCCGCTTCGCCGGGTAGCCGGCTTCGCCGGGAAGAAGTAGAGCCGAATACCCGGCTTCGCCGGGTGAGTGGCGCACCGTACGCTGGCTTCGCCGGGTGAGTGGCGCACCGTACGCGATTGACGCCACACGAAGGAAAACTTCTAAAAATAGTAACGGGAATATGGATTTAGCGTTGTGGACAGTGACCTTCTAAAAATAGTAACGGGAATATGGATTGACGCCACACGAAGGAAGGGAGATAAACGCAAAACACTGGAGAAGATAAGGAAGAGTTAGTGGGAATGGATCTGGGAAGATGAACAGAAAAACCAAAATCGGTTCAGCGCTACGCGCTGAGAGCACGTGTTGAAAATTCTCATCGACCAGGTTATGTCCGGGGTCTACCTGAATATGCCCACCAAATTTGAAGCAGATCCGTCGAGAACTTTGGCTTGGCATCGCGAACACACACACACACACACACACACACACACACACACACACACACACACACACACACACACACACACAAGTCGTATATATATATATATATATATAGATACTATACGCGTTCAGTCATTTTCTGGAATTAACGTGTGCGGTTACTTTTAGCGAAATCAAACGAGTAGGGGGTGTACATTGGAACTGCGAAGTTAATTGAGAAAGGAAAGAGGGCACGCGCTTACACAATTTGTAGAATTATCCTAACTCAACGAGACCTGATACAGTTTTGTCAAATTACCGTAATGAAAATCAGAGTAAATTTCTTGCGTCTGTTGAAGACGTAACCAATTTTGTACAGGAAATAATTATGATTTATGTGTATGCTGTTGAAATGAATTGACCGGAGATGGAACCACTGAAGACACCTTGTCGACCCTTGAAAGGGGTTAGCTACCGAACAAGAGAGAAAAGGAAATAGAGGAAGGATTTATTATTACAGGGTGGTGGCGTGAAGAAGATAGGCGGTGGTGGATCCCCCCCCTCCCCCCTCTCCGTCCTTCCCCCCCTGTAAATAAACAGAAGAGAATAACTTTCATAAGTGCCGGCAGCTGTCGCTATGTTACATCCTTGTCCCCTCTACCCCCACACCCATCCCCTCCGTCTGGGGCCCCTCTATACACCCCCCTCTCTCTCTCTCTATCTCTCTCTCCCTTCCTCCCTCTCTCTCTCCCCCCTCTCTCTCTCTCCCTCTCTCTCTCCCTTTCTCTCTCTCTCTCTCTCTCTCTCTCTCTCTCTCTCTCTCCCTCTCTCCCTCTCTCTCCCTCTCTTCCAACTCGTTCCAAATGTTTATCTCCAAAGCCTTCGCACCATCTGCTTACCTCAGCGACAGGCGGTCCACTGAAGGGGCAGGTGTCACCGAGCCTCTCCGCTTACCTGCCCCCTTTACCTGGATACAAGCCGCCACTTCGCTCTTTCTTCTCTGTATTTACCTGTCCAAGGTATATATACAGGTAACACCATTTGCCAGGCTTCAGGTTTATGTTCGCGCGTACTGTACAGCGAGGACTCGTTAAAACGGGTACTATAGAATAAGTTTATTTCCTTTGAAAGTATAGGTTTGAAGCAGGTAATGGAATAGATGGAGTAGGCGGCAATCTTTTGGTTCCGTGTAGTTTTCACAGTCTCGGTGTATAAATTATGACTGGGCAAATTGTACATGTAAATAAATGTGCTGAGATTTGAACGTTGGTTTTATTGCAAGGACATGCACTTGAACAAGAACATGGAACGATAATCGAATACGCCATGTAGCACAAAAGCCGTTATGTTTTTGCTTGCCTTATGAGTTTTGTTTTTGTTTCTTTATTTATTGAATATAAAGTTTTCATTGTTATAAAGAAAATGAAGCAACAAAGTTGAAGTTCGCACGTACCAAAGGGTTCGCACTGAAGTGTTGAAAAATATGTCTTTACATTTGTGGTAGCAAAAGTCACTTGGCCCTATTTATCCCATAAGGAATTCTGAAATATATGTCATTGCATTGGAGGCAGCAACAGTTATTTGTCTCTAATTCTTCCATAAAGAGTTCCTAAAAATATGTCTTTACATGTGTGGCAGCAAAAGTTATTTGTCTCTAATTGTGCCATACGGAATTTCAATCACCGACGCTGGTTGTTTCAATACTGACTCACAAAAACAGGAAAACTTTCCCCTCATGTGCGATAGCCATTTTCAAGTTGACACACACGCCCCTTTTCAAACCATAGCTGACACTCACATAATGGCTCCGCTCTTGACCAAACAAGCGAGCATGTGGTCACAAAACGCCCATCACAGTTTTAATTTGCATGGCTTTTCATACCTCTGGAATAAAAATCAAATCTAATCAGCGAGCACTTATCCAACGACCTTGACACCAATTAATTTCGTGAGAAGCACGAACGAAGCGTGTGACACGCGCTCTCCACAGAGAGCGAGGGTGGGGCGGCGCGTGGCTCTGGAGCGTGCCGAGGGGGGATGAGGTGAAGGGGAATTTCAATTGCCCCCCCCCCCCCCTCTTACGTGTTAGATAGGCTTCAATCTCTATAACGTGTTAGATACGCTTCAACTTCTATGACCCACGGGGCAGCTCCACACCGTTCTTCCAAAATTTTAATTTTAATTGGGGAGAGGGCAACTACCTCTGTTCCCGCCCCCCACCCCCCCCGGCACCACCCAAATATTTAAACGCCTGCGTCCATTTAAACGCCCGTAACCGTTCAAACCGGTCTCATATTTCATAGCTGTACATTGTTGGAAAGTCCACTCTACACGGCTTTTGATGTTTGGCGGGACGACGTCGCGTGGCTCTATGCTCGTGCTTGTAAGTTGTCTGTCAAAATGGGGGAGGGGGGCGGGGGTGTTTAGCAGAAAATTGGGTGCTTTTTTTTTGGGGGGGGGGGGGGGGGGACAGGGGTGTTATTTCCAGGTTATATATACTTCTGTTCCCCGCACCTGTCCTTTTTGGGATGGATGGGAGGGGAGCCAAAGTGTCAATGTGGGGTGTGCGTGTGTGTGCGTGACAAAAATAGATCTTCGGCGAAATTTCGAGTGTCAAGGACTGAATATTTATTCGTACGTGCGAGCAAACAGCTGCCTTAGTTTTTTTCGTCCCAACATTTATTTAATGTTTGCTACAGAGAGAGAGAGAGAGAGAGAGAGAGAGAGAGAGAGAGAGAGAGAGAGAGAGAGAGAGAGAGAGAGAGAGAGAGAGAGAGAGAGAGAGAGAGAGAGAGAGAGAGAGAGAGAGAGAGAGAGAGAGAGAGAGAGAGAGAGAGAGAGATTCAGATTCAGATTCAAAACTGTATTACGAAGGGACGAAGGTTTTAGACGATGCCTAATCTCTCCAACCTGTCCCTTTTAGACATACATGACATTATACATTACAATTATATATTTATATAACATGTTTTAAACAGCCAAACGAATAACTAATTAACTAAGAATTTGTAATCAGGTTAAAACTAACAAAAACACTAGCTATAATAACGTGGTTCATGGATTAATAAAATGATGATTAAGATGTGATGCAGTAACAGTTATGATTTTAAAGTGTAGGGAGATAATTATTTTTGACAAAGATATTTTCGAACATTTTTTTTTTAAAAGACGAAAGGGTTTGACATGTTTTACAGTACATTGGAAAAGAGAGAGAGAGAGAGAGAGAGAGAGAGAGAGAGAGAGAGAGAGAGAGAGAGAGAGAGAGAGAGAGAAGAGAGAGAGACAGACAGACAGACAGACAGACAGACAGACAGACAGACAGACAGACAGACAGACAGACAGACTGCGCCTAAACATGAGTAACTTGGATTCTGTGATCTCCTGATGCTTGCTTTAATTGGTAGCTGAAAACGGATTGTTATGGAGCGGAAACATTGCCTTTATGCTTGCAATGAGTTTCAGTTCCATTAAGACTAAACAACGCTGCTTGATTTTAAAGTTTTTGTCTGGATAGATCTACTTTTTCCCGATGAAACCAAACAGTTCAGTGCAGTACCACACCCAAATGATCAATATTTGCTCTGCACGTTGACAAATGATGAATTCATAGTACCACTGCCGAAACAAATGTAGAATCATTACTGACTGGTAGATATTTTTACGCAAACCCATGCAGGCTCTGAAATGGGAAACCATTTTGACGTAATCTTCCTATTGATTAGTTTAGACGCAAGCAGACTCAGTTACAAATGACAAAGCAATCAGTCACAGCATAAACCTCTTGGAGTTGGCTGAAAGCCTTAAAAAGTCACTTTGTCTTTGTAGTTTGTTAGCATGACCAAGTTACTACTACACAAAGTGCAGTGCAGTTGCCACTGTCGACCGAGACATCAGTTCATTCTCCACAAATATTTGACCATTACCAATAAAAACGCTCCATAAAAAAAAAAATTATAAAAAAAATCGTGGTTTGATACATGTATTATTGAATAAATATGCACGCGCGGGCGAGTACCTACATTGACATACAGACAGACAGACAGACTCGTAGACTGAGAGACACAGCTAGACGGACAAGACAAGCAAGAAGAGAAGAGAAGAGTACAGACAGACAGACAGACAGACAGACAGACAGACAGACAGAGTATACACACAATTTTCCACTGAAGGAGTAACTGTTAATGTGAGCCTTGAAGGCTTTGCCTCTTGCTTTTTACCAATAGGGAGAGGAGGGGGAGTGATTTGGAACAGCTTGAAATAAAAGTGTTTTCCGTGTTTCGTTCTCGTCATGTTGACCCGTACTGATTTTTGTGTTTCCGACATTGACATTGGGTAACAAGTAAAAAAATAAATAAAATCAAAATGACGTGACATGACAAGCAGTCTTCATTTCTTCCTGTTTCAGGTCGTTGACCCCAGTCCAGATTTTGCTCGCCAAACACTTTGATGGCCTTGCTCTACGAATCTCTCCAGACTCTTTTCTCTCTACATTCTGAGTGGACAACACGGAGTACCAAAAAGTTTCAGATCTCCGAAGTGGCCGACTTGGTGGATACCTATCATCTCCATGTGCTTCCAGAATCTCGGGAGTGTTTGCTTACTGGTCTACTATACTGCAGGTCATTGACCCTCCCCCCTTAAACAGGTTAGTGTTATCGGAGAACTTCACTTGTGTGTATTCACTCTGAAGGCTCTGCGATGTTTTGGTCTAGTTTCGTTTGGATGTGAGTGACCCCATTACCTGAATTTGTGTTCTTGCAGACGATTGGTTGGTTGGTATTCTGTGTTTAGAGTGTTTCCGGTCTGTAATTGAAAGGTTTTCGCTTTGATGTTTGTACTGGCAAGATCCCCCCTTTTTACAGCCCCACGATCAGTGAAGTTTGTTGATTGAATACATCTTGGAGAGTGTGAGGAGGTTATATGCTTTGCAAGTCAACGGATAAGTGTTATGTTTGGGTGACGAGGGAGGGAGGAAGTGTGTGTGTGTGTGTGTGTGTGTGTGTGTGTGTGTGTGTGAATGCGAACACAATAAAGCCTGAGACACCACAAGATCAGTTTATCATGAAAAGTTCAATGGATCGTTCAATTGTTCTGTTGGATTTTAACAAAACTTTTCAAAATTCTATTTCGTGATATATTCATATATATATGACAACTGATAAGTCTCTTCGTCCGTGTTATGGATTCTGGTCGGTGTGTGTGCATGTGTCTTGCGTGCGTGCGTGCATGATTGTGAGTGCGTGGGTGCGGGCGTGTGTGACGCTCACATACCAACCCTTACCCGTTCTCTGTCGGTCTACGTGTACCAACCAAGAGCGCTGTCAACCGTGGATATCAATCTCTCACCGCCAGGAATCACACAGTGTAACAGAGTGATTGAATCTGATGCAACGCGGAACTGATTAGAGGCCCGCTGTGTTCACTCACTTCGGCTTTCTGATGTCTGTGTGAAGGCACACGGTAATTGTTCGCAGCTTCATCGGGGCTGTTTATTTACTCGGCGCTGCCCTTCTGCTGCCCCCTTGCCATTCCATCATCGGACGGGTGTTTGATTAGAGACCTGTGGTGATTGGATTCTCGCGGCCTTTGTCGCCTGTTGATTCATGGTTGAAAGTTGGCCGTCAAGTCATTTTGGTCTGTTGTTGGGACAGTGTGTAAGTCTTGTTTGGACAAGGTTGTAATGGTACGTTAGTCGTTGAGTTCGACAGGGGTGGGACTTTTCCGCGAATCCGCGGATTTCCGCGGACACAACTTACGAATTCCGCTGGAGTAATCTATTTTTCCGCGTCCCATTTCATCACAGTATCTATAACTTGTTGGCTAAATGATATGGAGAGAAGTGAAGATGGAACAGAACACTGGAGGCTTGAGAGTTAAATTATGCTGACTGAAAACTCCTGATAACTAATAGTCATTTTGTGCTTCAATGCATTGCATCATACCATTGCCAGTATTGGATTGTGGATACATTGTTTATTACGTAAGTATGCACCATTACAATGTTACCATTGTTGTGTGAATTTAAAAAAAAAATTGTGTATGGGTGTGAGGAGAATGTCTTTTTTTTTACCTAATCCAAACGAGTTGAATTTTACTCTCAGAATGCACCAGATTGTACAGATTTTAATGTACCATTTAAAAAAATGTCGGGGGAGCATTCCCCCGAACCCCCCTAGAAAAAGGGGATTTCCTCTTTTTTCATTACAAGAGAGTCCCACCCCTTGTTCGATGAATTTGGTTACAAGGGTGACGTTTGTGTAGTAATAGGCTTACTAGTTTAGATCTTGTTATATGGAAAATGTGCTGACTGAAAGTCTGGGGTTTGGTGTGAGCAAGGGGGTGAGTGGAATGGGTAGGGGTTGGTGGTTTGGGGGATAGATATGACAAAGTGCAATTTCTGAGTTTGTGAGTATTGCGGTGTGTGTGGCGGTGGCTGTGTTTCTGCCTGTGTCTGCATGTGTGAGTGTGTGTCTCAGAGAGAGAGAGAGAGAGAGAGAGAGAGAGAGAGAGAGAGAGAGAGAGAGAGAGAGAGAGAGAGAGAGAGAGAGAGAGAGAGAGAGAGAGAGAGAGAGAGAGAGAGAGAGAGAGAGAGAGAGAGAGAGAGAGAGAGAGAGAGAGAGAGAGAGAGAGAGAGAGAGAGAGAGAGAGAGAGAGAGAGAGAGAGAGAGAGAGAGAGAGAGAGAGAGAGAGAGACATTTTCTTTATTTGGTGTTTTACGTCGTTTTCAACCGTTCAAGGTTATATCGCGACGGGGAAAAAGGGGGGGGGGGGGGATGGGATAGAGCCACTTGTTAATTGTTTCTTGTTCACAAAAGCACTAATCAAAAAATTGCTCCAGGGGCTTGCAACGTAGTACAATATATGACCTTACTGGGAGAATGCAAGTTTCCAGTACAAAGGACTGCTTGACTAAAATCTTTACAAACATTAGAGAGAGCGCGCCTTAACATGAGTAACTTGGATTCTGATCTGTGCAAACGCCACTTACAGGTTAATCCGCAGTGTGCGTGCGGCTACCTGAACGAAACAGCTGACCATTACTTGACGCATTGCCCTTTGTACGTAGATGCTCGCCTGTCTACAATAAATGCACTACCTGTAAATTACAGACATGTGGAACTAATTTTGTATTGGTTTAAACTGTTTTATTTAACGTTTGTGCATTATTTACAAAAAACGCATATTGAGTAAACAACAACAAGCATAATGCTTATAGTGGTGTTCACTAATTTTGTATTGTTAAATGGTAGCGAAAACCTTTTTCTCCGCACCAACAAGCTTATTTTTGAAAGTGTCCAATCGTTTATCTGTGAATCTGGTCGTTTTTGTTGATTTAACTCAGTACGCATATTCATGTCAACCACCCTTATTTTATATGCACTCTTGAAATATATATTTAATGAACTACTGCTTATTTGCCACTGGTTTACAGTTTATAATGTACTACGTATATTCTTTTTTTGTATGCGCTAACCACCTTCATCTGTATCTACCATTCTTTTCTCCCACCTCCACCCTTCCCCCCCCCCCCCCCCCTCTCTCTCTTCCTCCTGCTAGCTTTTTCTTATTCTTTCTGGTTTGATTTAACTATGCTTTTGATCTAGATAGTTCCACAGTTTATAAGTAATGTTTGTCCGACATCATATTTGTGTTATTTTCCAACTACGTAGGGCGCGTAATATAAGCGTTCGCTTGAGTTCGTGTCCCTATTGTTTATCGTTGTATTATTGTATCATGTTTGATTTAATAAAACATTGTTTGAACCAGAGAGAGAGAGACACAGACAGACAGACAGACAGACAGTATAAGACAGACAGACAGACAGACAGAGTAGAACCAGAGCATGTTGGGAGTTGAGATGCAATTGATAAGTTCAGAAAGGGGCTGTCGGCCTGTTGAATACGTACATTTGATTCCAGTTGCGGACGTGTAATTTAGATGTTATCGCAGTCGAGAAGGTTAGCATTGTATACATGTATAGTCTGTACAATTACATGTATATAGTAGTTATTGAGTCAAAAGAAACGTAGACCATCGGGATTTTATTTTCGGGTAAGCTCTTAGTGTACCACATTCAGTCTGCACAAAGGACCGCACAGGCATCTAGGCTAATCCCTGTCACAATCTAGACAGCGTTGACAGAGGACATCCGAAACAGCTAAGACTTCTTGTCTATTTTAGTATAATTTTTGAGTCACTTGAGAAAAAGTGACTCTATGTAATCGGTCAGTGTTAGTCTGTCCGGCCGGCCGTCCGGCCGGCCGGCCGTCCGTAGACACCACCTTAACGTTGGACTTTTCTCGGAAACTATCAAAGCGATCGGGCTCATATTTTGTTTAGTCGTGACCTCCAATGACCTCTACACTTTAACGATGGTTTCGTTGACCTTTGACCTTTTTCAAGGTCACAGGTCAGCGTCAAAGGAAAAATTAGACATTTTATATCTTTGACAAAGTTCATCGGATGTGATTGAAACTTTGTAGGATTATTCTTTACATCAAAGTATTTACATCTGTAGCCTTTTACGAACGTTATCAGAAAAACAAGGGAGATAACTAGCCTTTTCTGTTCGGCAACACACAACTTAACGTTGGGCTTTTCTCGGAAACTATAAAAGTGACCGGGCTCAAATTTTATGTGAACGTGACTCATTGTGTTGTGAATAGCAATTTCTTCCTGTCCATCTGATGCCTCATATAATATTCAGAACTGCGAAAGTGACTCGATCGAGCGTTTGCTCTTCTTGTTGTTATCATTATTATAACTTATGTTTGTATACTTTAAATAAAGACCATTAGGTCGACGTAGTTTTGAAAGTTTCGTTTTGTCTAAATTATACCTTACATGAGTTTACCTTTCTCGGTTTTTGAGTCACTTGAGAAAAAGTGACTCTATGTAATCGGTCAGTGTTAGTCTGTCCGGCCGGCCGTCCGGCCGTCCGGCCGTAGACACCACCTTAACGTTGGACTTTTCTCGGAAACTATCAAAGCGATCGGGCTCATATTTTGTTTAGTCGTGACCTCCAATGACCTCTACACTTTAACGATGGTTTCGTTGACCTTTGACCTTTTTCAAGGTCACAGGTCAGCGTCAAAGGAAAAATTAGACATTTTATATCTTTGACAAAGTTCATCGGATGTGATTGAAACTTTGTAGGATTATTCTTTACATCAAAGTATTTACATCTGTAGCCTTTTACGAACGTTATCAGAAAAACAAGGGAGATAACTAGCCTTTTCTGTTCGGCAACACACAACTTAACGTTGGGCTTTTCTCGGAAACTATAAAAGTGACCGGGCTCAAATTTTATGTGAACGTGACTCATTGTGTTGTGAATAGCAATTTCTTCCTGTCCATCTGATGCCTCATATAATATTCAGAACTGCGAAAGTGACTCGATCGAGCGTTTGCTCTTCTTGTTTCCTTTCTAATTGTTGTCAATAGACGAACTCGAAACAAGCGTTGGTACTTGCAGACGTTGCTTGTTTATAGACATCTTATCTTTAGAGTCTCTCGAAGGACCTTGACCGCATCAAGACAATAGTATTATGATGACAAATTCGTTTAAATGCTGAAAATACCCACATGTTCAGAAAAAAAATCTTATTTTAAGAGTCATATAATTATAATCTTCTGAAAGATCTCAGCCGAATAATGACACTAAACCTTTGAACGGTCCTGACAAAATATCATGAAAAACCAACTAAACGGTTGATATTGAGGTCCTTCACTTCAGGAAATGTACAGGAGTTCGAGATTGTCAAAAGCATTTTTGTGTAGCCTTTTCACAGGAGCCAAAAAAAAGAATGCAAAGGAAACGTTAGGGGTATTTATGTTGGATTTTCAAGGACTTTTTGACGTTTTAGAACAGAGAGGATAAAGGCTATTTACACACATGTCATTCACGCTTCTATCTATCTATATCTATATACGGCTTGTGTCTGTCTGTCTGTCTGTCTGTGTGTTCGCCATGCACGGCCAAAGTTCTCGATGGATCTGCTTCAAATTTGGTGGGCATATTCAGGTAGACCCCGGACACAATCTGGTCGATGAGAATGTTCAACACGTGCTCTCAGCGCGCAGCGCTCAACCGATTTTGGTTTTTCTGTACATCCATTCCCAGTAACTCTTCCTTATCTTCTCCAGTGTTTTGCGCGTTTATCTCCCTTCCTTCGTGTGGCGTCAATCGCGTACAATGCGCCGGCAAAGCCGGCGTACACCCGGCGAAGGTCTACTTCTTCCCGGCGAAGCCGGGTACCCGGCGAAGCGGATATTCATCTAGTTCTTAAATAAACGTCTTAACCGTAAGAATCACAAAATGAATTCAAACGCTTTCCTTTTTCTCGACGGGCGTCTCTGCTCTCGATTCGATAATGCACAGAAACAAGTAAAGAAGCGTTATTATCTTCGACAATCAAAGTTCTGCAAACCAAGAATTTACGCTTTAGATAGTGGGTGGAACTATTATAGAAACTCAAAGTCAGATGTTGATACTTCAATAGCAACCAAAAATACTCTCAATACAGCGAGACAAAAATGGTCAGAATGTGACCCTCCGTCGAGACGGGCCTTACATCATTTTAGTAGCCAAGTATTGTCGCAGAATGTTTGGAATGTTTGAATTGCATCAGCAGAAAAACAGGAAACTCATAATTTCTTGCCTATTCAATGCATACAACAGTCGTCTGGTTTAGTTACACCGGAACAACCTTGACTGAAGATTGATCGGAGGGAAAAGCTCTCACCCAGCGTTGAACTTGCGGTTTTAGAAATATTGCATCAGCAGCAAAAAAAGCCCAGGGATTATGCCCATATCTAGGGATGGGGGTGGGTGGGTGGGTTGAGGTTGATACGCAAAGGGGTTGAGGAAAGGGGGGGGTGGGGGTGATAACATATCTTTTTGAGAGTTTAGCACAGGGTAGGGGGGATGCCAAAATGTGGGGGTGGGTGGGTGGGTGGGTGGGGGATGGGAAGGGGTGAGTTTGCGAGGCAAAGGGGGTTGAGTTAAGGAAGGGGGGGGGGGGTGAGTTTGCGAGGCAAAGGGGGTTGAGTTAAGGAAGGGGGGGGGGGGGGGGTGAGTTTGCGAGGCAAAGGGGGTTGAGTTAAGGAAGGGGGGGGGGGGGGTGTAATCATGTCCTAAATGTTGGTAAGTGTTTGTTGACAGAGGTGGCTCGTCGTTTTGCTGGCAGGTTTGTGAGGTGAGAATCGTATCTGTAGCTTCAGTGAACGAGCGGAACGTGGTGATAATAGGGAGGCTTTTGGCGAGTCGGTTGACTTAGGCAGGTGGTACTGTTGTCTCTCCCCCCGATAACCAGGCCTGACACGCTGTCAACACGTTCCCCCTTGTGATGCCTGTGGAGTGTTTGTACGTGTGTACGCATACACGGCTCTTGGGTGGTGCGGGTACCCGGCCAACACTCTTTAGTACCCCCATGTGATGTCAATGAGGTGTTTGTTCATGTGTACGCATACATAGCGCGCGTGTTTTTAGCATTTGAATGCTGTGAGTACCCTCCCCCCCCCTCACCCGCGACTCCCTTTAATACCCCATGTAGTGGGTGCTCGATTGTGTGTGCTCGATTGTGTGTGCTCGGACGAGCCTAGCATCCGCTTAGGATTGTTATTTAGATTTTTTACGTATACGTACATTGCGTTCCTGGATAGATTTGTTTCCTTTTGGAACCACATGTAGCATTGCATTCTTCCCTCGTTTACTTAATAGTACAGGTCTATGTAATTAGTGTAATGATCTCATTGACTGAGGCATTACCGTATTTGGAAGAACAAGACAGCGCGGCAGTTACAGGTACCTGGTTACAAGAAATCCGAAATAGGTAGGCTGCAAGATTACAGGTCACAAGATTAGCATCGTGGCCATCGACTTCAAAGTCCCCTGTAAATTACACACGGCTGTACGCAGGTAGCGCAAGGTTCATTAGAGACCATTACCGTGCTGATAATGCACATTTCCTCCAGACCGGCGAAATTTCCTTACCAGTATTGAAATTGTAGCAGTGAGGAACCCTGTAACCCTGTACAGTGGATACCGCCCCACCTCCCGCCTAACCCCCTTGAGACCTACCCACCCCCAATTTAAGACCCCCCTCATTTTAAAACTTATTTGTCTCAAATTTTCTGTCCATAACCTCTGTAAACATATCTTCATTTTAACTTAACTCCCTCCTTTTTAAGACCTGATGTTCTCATATTTTTGGAGAGCTTCAAAGAAGGGGTTCACTGTACATGATCTAATGACAGAGGGGCAGACTGACAACAGTGCGTGCGGCTCGCTCCCAGCACGCGGTCAGCACGCGCTTCCAGCCCCAGGCTTTGGTCAGTGATGTAGGTGATGACAGCAGGTGTCTCCAGGGACACAGGGTCTGGAGAGTGACCACACTAATTATCAGAACGCACCTAATCAGCTGGCCAGCTGCCCCCATCACCCCTTTGATGTCGCTTGGGGGTGGGGGGGGGGAGCCACTGTTGGCTTCCGTGTCCAGCCCCCCCCCCCCCCCACCCCCTCCCCCCCTTCGCTTCTAAAGACTGCTGAGTGATAAGGACCTTTGCGCTGACTTGTGATTATTTGTATCGGCGTGATAAGACTTGGGCTGATTGGTGATTATGGGTGCCGACGGCGTCCGGTAGTCCGCGCTTGCAACCATTTCAATGGTCCCTGATTTCCACGGTTGTCATCGCCTTTGCTAGGCTAGTCAGTGGGGCAGAGGGTGAGGGGTGAGGCCTGGGTGGTGGTGGATGATCAATGCACTAGTGTCGTCTGGTGATGAATTATCTTGTGGCTTGTTTGTTGTTCTGTGCCATCCCTGCTGTGCCTGCCTGGGTAGTTTCGGTGTCGCTTTTCGTCGGTGGTCGCCATCTGCCCACGGTTTTATTTATCGCTTTTAACGGCTTACGTAATGAATCAGGATTGGTGAATGATGATGGTGGTGATTTATTTTGGAGAAGTAAGTGTGTGTGTGCTGTGTGTGTGTGTGTGTGTGTGTGTGTGTGTGTGTAATCATTGTTACATGTTATGCTTTATGATACAGATAATGCTCGGCCGAGGGTTATCTGCGGAGAAGGTTGAAAAAAAAGTAAGGGAGTCCCCCCTCCTTCTCTCCCCAGAATAAAAGGTGGACGGTTTACTGTTTTCTTGATGCATGCGTTGAATGTCACGATCTCGTATTCTTATTAAACTGTTGTTCACTTGAACTGTTAAACCGACCGTTAAAAAAACCCATCGAGAACCAACCGTGCCCCCCACCCCCCCACACACACACCCAAACCACCCAAAAGACAATTAAACTGATATAACACTGACACATTCAAGGCGACATAATAAAGACAAAAACTAGTCCCACACGTAATATAGATTCTCTATTATATATCATGAACACCGTAAGGCATCAAGTATTGCATGCACGCGTGCAGATAAACAACTCTGGCGCGAGTGAGGCATTCTCTGATTACAGATAACGTTGTCTGATCAAGCAGTTGTCAGTTGTCGCGATGCACGTGCTCATTATTTATGACAAGTCTGAAATATCAGCGTAACACGAGATCCGCTGGCTGTAACTATCAGTGTTTTAGCACGAGTGTGTTTCATTTTGACGGAAGGAAAACGTATCCCCTTTGCTATTAACTTGGTATCGTATTATAACGGACTGTTAAAATGTGGTGGTTACTGTGTTGCATGATTTACACTGTTTTAGAAGTGGCGTGATTTATTGACTGTGTGTGTGTGTGTGTGTGTGTGTGTGTGTGTGTGTGTCTGTCTGTCTGTCTGTGTGTGACTTGTGTGTGTCTGTGTCTGTGAGAGAGCCTGTTTGCACGCGTCATCAGAGACGGATGTATTGACCATTACATGCGTGTATGTGTGCGTCTGTTTGTGCGCATGTTCGTCTTGCGTGTGTGTGCGTGTGAGTGAGTGTGTGTGTGTGTGTGTATGTGTATGTGTGGGTGTGTGTGTGTGCGTGCGTGCGTGTGTGTATATGCGCGCGCGTGTGTGTGCGTGCGTCAGTGCGATCGCGCGTGTCGTGCGTGTGTGAAGACTGTGAATGACATGTGGTGATGTCACAAGTGTGAGAGCACGTGAGTCACGCAACTCCCCATTACGCCTCTGGAGCTCACAATTACGACTAATAACAATCACACACACACAGCACCATTTGTGAAAGGAAATTAAAAGCGCCTTCGAGGTGTTCATTGATTTGTGAATTGTCACTGAAATCATACCCCACCTCCCCGCACCCTCCACTCCAAACCCTGGACACTCAAGCCGGTTTTTTTGGGGGGAGGGCACCCTGACTCGGGGGGGGGGGGGGGGGGGGGAAGGGGGGTGTGAGTCGATAGTGAGTCGTGTGCTAAAAGACGTTTATTACTTTTATGTGTTTTTCATCATTGAAAACAAAATTGTGCTGATTATGGGGGACTGAGAAATCAGTCAGAAGGGTTGTGAATGAGGAGAGGTATGACGGCTTACTTGTGCCAAAACCTCATAATATTAATTATTAATTACCATTTTCACGTGTTTATTACTAATTTTCCCAGAATAATTACTAACTTTCACCTGTTAATTACTAATTTTTAGTTTTGGCTCACTTCCTGACGGATTGCTAGTGCCAAAACTAAAAATTAGTCATTTTCCTGTGAAAATTACTAATTATCCCGTGAAAATGAGTAACTAACGAGTGAAAACAGTAACTGACAGCGTTAATTAGTAATTATCACGTGATAATGGGTAACCCCAGGTTTTGGCACTAGTAAGCCGTCATAGAGAGGCGCATGTATAGTATGACTGTGTCCTTGAAATGATTCGACAGAATTGCATTGCCAGAAAAAATGTGACACGATCTCCTTTTGTTTTTTTGGGTGGGGAGAGGTTGGGCGAAGGAGAGAGTGCAACTCTTCTGTTTTGTTCGCCTTGACATTTATATATATATATTTTTATTTATTCAATTTTTTTATATTTTTATTTTTATTTATTATTAATGTTTTTGCTTGTGTTTGTTTATTTGTCTTTATTTTTCTATAAAAAAAAAGTTTATCTCACGAGCACGTTTTCTCTCCAGTTGTATTCGGGAAGCTCATGTCTCCCCGTTCTTCCTTTCTTTTTATTTACCGGCACGGTTGGCCTGGTGGTAAGGCGTCCGCCCCGTGATCGGGAGGTCGTGGGTTCGAACCCGGCCGGGTCATTATTATTATTATTATTGTGATCATTTTTTATGCGCCTAATCTAGATATAGCCCTAGGCGCTTACATATTAATTTCTGCCGTGTGAAATGGAATTTTTTACAGACAGACAGACAAACAGACTTTAAAATTGGCAATCTAGTGGCTGCTCCGCCTGGCGTCTGGCATTATGGGGTTAGTGCTAGGACTGGTTGGTCCGGTGTCAGAATAATGTGACTGGGTAAGACATGACGCCTGTGCTGCGACTTCTGTCTTGTGTGTGGCGCACGTTATATGTCAAAGCAGCACCGCCCTGATATGGCCCTTCGTGGTCGGCTGGGCGTTAAGCAAACAAACAAACATGTTCTTTTTATTTCACGGTCACTATCATCGTTTTCTCCCCATTTCTTCACATACACAGCTTTACCGGATCTTGACGCTCTGCGAAGGAAATGAGGTTAGGACAGTGGCCAGGGGCCAAATGTGTCTGTTTTCCTCCCGTCTCCCCCCTTTTTCCAACAGCCGTTGAATGCAGTCAACGTCACTATCAAGGGGCTCGGGAAGAGCAGCCAGGGGGAGATTTATTTGAACACTGTCAGTCCACTTGTGTACCCACGGATGCCGAGGTGAACGACCTCGACCTCGACCCTCCAACGGGGGTCAAGGCCGCCGCGAGGATAGGGTTTTACGTTGGACGTGCTGTTATTGTATTGATGTGGGACAAAAGAAGAGAAGTGATGACTTAGCTGGTCATTTTTGCACGGAGGAGGGTGTCCGTGGCGGGGATGACAAAAGGGGGCTTGATTGTTGGGAGAGGTTAAGGGGTTAACGGACGCAGGGCAGCAGAAGGCGGTTGGAGACCCCGTCCCCTGTTCTGTCGCACATGGAGATCCGTCTAATTAGAATCCTGTGATTAAGGAATACTGACCAGCCGATTTTAGTTGTGTAAAAATGTGTGATAGCCTGTCGAAAAGGTAGATATTTTGTGTCCCCCGTTCCATGAAAATATCATCACTAAGTTTTCTACCCGTCTTGACGAATGTCGTCTGTAAATTAATATGAAGCAGAATACTGCTGCTTTTTGTCCATGCTTGTCTCATTTTGAGGAATGACTTATCGAATGTACTTGTTAGAATCACCACACTAAGTTTATAATTATCTGGTTCCCAAAAGATCTGTTTTTATTTCGTGCTTCATTGGAACAGTTTTCAGATCAACAGTGCAATCTGAGCACTTTATGTTCGTTGAAATATTGGCGAAGAACGAGTCGTCCCCCACTGACCCACCTCACCCCTTTGCACGCTCTCTCCCAGCTACGATAAATTCTGTTCGTGTTAGAACGTGTGTGACTTGAAACCCAAAGTGCCTTCACAGAAGCTCAGCTATATATCTGTTTAGGCAATTTATGTCAAGTTCTATGTGATGGGAAAAACTCAAAAAGAAAGATAAACTTGGTCTGGCTCACAAGGAGTGAAAGCGGTCTGGACATCCCGAATATGTAGAGCAAGCAAACAAAATTTTTCTTCGTCTTGTCGAAAAACACCTCGGTGTACTCGAGGATTAATGCTAAACCCAGCCGATTTGAAGGCGCCTTAACTCGGTGGGATGTTTTGGGAATTTGGCCAGGATAAACCAAGCCCTCGGTACCGAGAGAGGGGAGAGACGAAAGGGTTTGCCGACAGATTGCTGAAGCGCTTGTTAGGTAAACAAGAGTCATCGGGTCATTGGGGGTTAGGAACTACTGCCTCGAACAACAGAGGGTTCAGTGGTAAGGGATCTCTCCACTCAGTCGACGTGGCAAATCTGCCCTAAAAAAAGTGTGTCTGTGTGTGTGTGTGAGAGAGAGAGAGACTGAGAGAGAGAGAGAGAGAGAGAGAGAGAGAGAGAGAGGGGCAGGCAGGCAGACAGATACGCAGACAGACACGCAGACAGACAGAGACAGAGAGTCGTTGCAAGGGCGTGTATGCAATTGAATTACCTTGATTCGAGCGAGTATGATAGACAGACAGGCGACATACAGACAGACAAAACAATCAGATAGCTAGCTAGACAGATAGGTACTACGTAGCTAGCTAGCTAGCTAGCTAGCTAGATAGATAGATAGATATTTTGTTAATATATGGCCTTGGTGAACATTATTATTTCTGCACAAGTGGGGCGTAGCAATATTTCAAAGGCAAACTTTGGCAGATTTGGTTGGAGCGGCTGGCTGTGTTCGAGGTGCGTTCAACATTCCCACATACTGAGTGAATTTGAGAGCATTTTACCAGCAAGCCTAGATCACGGAGAATCACTCGAAAAATTCTCACGTACCAGAAAATCTGAGAATGACGCATCTACCGGGGAGCAGATATCTTGAGCACCAGAATCAAGAGTACATTTTTTGTTGGGAAAGCGATCATTTCCACCGGCACACATCTGTTTAGGTTTTTACACGAGATAAGATCCTCCTTCAACCGAAAATACATGCCAAACATCAATGGTCTTTGCTGCTTCCTGTACAGAGTTTGTTGTTGTTGTTGAATTTATTTTGTAAGTGACACCTGTGTCATCAGTCAGCTTAATTAATTCTGCAGCAGCAGCAGCCAAAAAAACAAAAAACAATAACAACAAAGAACAAAACAACAACAACACCACAATATGCACAGGGTGCAGCTAGCCACGCTGTTGATCTTTGGTATGTGACCCAGTGAAAGGATGCTCTCACTCTAAGTTTATCCGTGTCAGTGAACATAATCGCGTTCGCGGGAACGACGGTAACAGTGGAGGCAGTGGTTTCTATGGTTGCCGTTGTCGCTGTTGTAGATGTTGAAGATGTAGCTTTTCAGTGAAGATTTGTCTGGGACTTTTTTCTTCAAGCAAGCCTGAACGACCGTCGAGTATCAGTTCTATAGAAGAATGGATCTAAATTATCAGTGAACATAGTATATATTTTAAAATTAGGGCATGGTGCAGGCACTTCATTGTAGTAAATGTTAAGGAGAGGCGTTTCAGAAAGGAGAATCTCTCTGAAATTTCATTTACAGACCGGGTAAATATCCTTTTATTTGTTGACCAAGAACACCGTCAGAATTCCAGAGAGATCATATTATTTTGGATTTCTAATCATTTGAAGACTTTTTCCAAACGCTGACCGATGACTTTACTTCGGAGGAGGCAGGGGACAAAAGAAAGAAAGGTCGTTTTCACAAGCAAACTAGTTCAGCACACTTGGGTGAACATATCTATTTTGCAATACCTTAAGGTTGAAAGACACCGATTCGCCCGAAGGGGCGAACACTCTAAAAGCAAAGATATTATAAGCTATCCTAGAATATCTTTTGTATAAGGAAGCCTGAAGAATCACGATCGAAGTGGCCCAATTCCCATGGTTCAGAACCAGAACTGCACATCGTTATATACAGTTCTTCTTGTATACAGTGTCAAAGAATGCTGCCTGTATGCACCTGGGGCGATACTAGATATAATAGGGCGGAGAGGGGACGTTTTAGGATAGATATTTTTGGAGAGAATGTGCCGTTGTTTCATCCATCTTCTGTGGCCTAGTTCTCAGTGTCAAATGGACGTGCTCAGATCTGCGATTGGCTCAGACTTTCAAGTCTGCAAGTCCCGGTGGAGTGCTGTTTGCACCATCGTTTGCCCTTCACGAAAAAGTGCGGACGTTGTGAAATTCATCTATCCCTTCTTATTTAAAAAAAAAAAATGTTTAGGCAACCGAAAGTGTTACAGACACTGCATGCCAACTTTGCTTTTATGCACCAGATCATTAAAACACACAGATCTTTCCGGCTCATTACAGGCGATACGAATTTTCTATGCCGTCTTGACTTGAGATTGCGGAATCGTTTTCAGACATGCCTGCAAACCTTCAGACTTGTCTGAAAAGCAGGTTAATTGTGGTTGATAAGAATACTTTCTTCAGAATAGTAATTTACTCTGTCAAGAATTGTTTGGGTCAAATTGAGTACAATTACCAATAGATTCAAAAGTGTGCTCAAAGGAAAAGGGTACTTGCATGTTCATTACTGGCGGCGCTGTCTGATAGCAATTAACGAATTTGACTGCGAATTAGCATGAAAGTCCTGAGTTTGTGCACTATTTATTTTTCGATGTTTATGGTTGACTGTTTTTGGGGATAGCAGGAGTGATCTACAGAGATTTCGGTGTGTGTGTGTGTGTTTTGAGGTCGGGGCATGGGGGGGGGGGGGGGGGGGAGAGGGGAGGGGGCATGAGGAAAAGGGGAACATAATTTTTGATGCTCATCTATCTGTATAGTCATGCAAGCAGCCGTTCACTTTTGTATCTTGCACAAAGGTCAAGGACAACTTACACATTTTCTTCGACGATATTATAAATAAGTGGGTAGGAGTCATCATTTTTTTGTGCTGATTCAGGGGCAAGATTGTTATTCAACTGTGCTTGAGGGAACCTGGGTGGATTTACATACACCAGAGTAAGTGCACGTGTGGATACTTCATACCCATCTCGTGGTTGCCTTTCTCTCTTGCATGGTAACCACAGGGGTGAGAGTCTATTTTTTCATGTCTACGAGGGAAGGAAGTGGGTGTGGTGAAGGTAGGTGTGTGAGGATAAGAATCTGAAGGAGGGGGGGGGGGGGGGCGGGGTGCGAGGGAGGAGGACGAGGGGTAAGGGTGCTAAGGTGAAAGTTTAGAAGCCAAGGTTATGGCTGCAGCGTGCGTGCTTGTGTTTTCATGTGTGTGAAAATTGGGACAGCGTGGAGTGAATGAGTGAATCACTCCTCTTCCGCTCCCAGACACCTGGAGCCAGCATCTTCCCTGGAGACCCCCCCTCTCCGTCCCCCTCCATCTCCCTCATCCTCTATTCCTTTTGCCTCCTTCTTGCAGCTTCTTTCGGCCCTGTTTTCAATCTAAGTTTGGGCCTCTGTTTTCTGTGTGGTTATTGCAGATTGTTTTAGCTCACAGTTCCTGTCTTTTTCTGTCTTTCTGTGTGTCTTCTGTCTCTTAGTTTTTCTTCTGGCCTGTTGTCGCGACTGAAGTCTTTCTGTTTGTCAGTTTGTTAACAGTGTTGGTCTCTGATTGTTTCTCTTTGTCAGATTGTTGCCAAAAGCACCAGACTTGTGATGAAACAAAGCTAATCGTAAACTGCTGAGGAGACAGCGCCTCTCCCTGTCTCTGTTTTTTTCACTCTCCCTAAGGTTTGTTTGTTTATTTGGTGTTTAACGTCGTTTTCAACGACGAAGGTATATCGCGACGGACTCTCCCTAAGGTACAGACAGACAAAACGCACGCGCACACACGCACGCACAAACACACACACACACACACACACACACACACACACAGCACAAACTCTGTCAATGTCTGTGGAGGGAGAGAGTGAGTTGTTGATCGCAGGCAGACAAGATGAGCCTTTCAGATCCATGGGTTTCTCGTTGACGGGAACATTAATTTTGGTCTCACTCGTGTTACAGTCTGTTTTTACTGCAATTTTCTTGGCAGTAATCAACATGTCGCGTAAGGCGAAATTACTACATTTAGTCAAGCTGTGAAACTCACAGAATGAAACTGAACGCACTGCATTTTTTCACAATGACCGTAGTCCGCCGCTAGTGCAAATGGCAGTGAAAGTGACGAGCCTGTACCTCTCTTCGTTTTAACTTTCTGAGCGTGTTTTTAATCCAAACATATCATATCTATGTTTTTTGAATCAGGGACCGACAAGGAATAAGATGAACTTGTTTTTAAAACGATTTCGGAAATTTAATTCTAATCATAATTTTTGTATTTTCAATTTTCAGAGCTTGTTTTTAATCCGAATATAACATATTTATATGTTTTTGGAATCAGAACATGATGAAGAATATAATTAAAGTAGTTTTGGATCGTTTTAGAAATTTTTTTTCAATTTTCAGATTTTTAATGACCTAAGTCATTAATTAATTTTTAAGCCTCCATGCTGAAATGCAATACCGAAGTCCGGCCTTCGTCGAAGATTGCTAGGCCAAAATTTCAATCAATTTGATTGAAAAAGGAAGGTGTGACAGTGCCGCCTCAACTTTTACAAAAAGCCGGATATGACGTCATCGTAAAAGACATTTATCGAAAAAATGAAAAAACGTCTGGGAATATCATACCCAGGAACTCTCATGTAAAATTTCATAAAGATCGGTCCAGTAGTTTATTCTGAATCGCTCTACACACGCACAGACACGCACACACACAGACACACATACACCACGACCCTCGTCTCGATTCCACCTCTATGTTAAAACATTTAGTCAAAACTTGACTAAATGTAAAAAGAACAATTAACATGGTCAGGCAGCGACACTACCAATTAGGTCTAGATGGAAATATTTTGTCATGGTCAGTACACATTTAAACTAAAGATTAAGTTAACCATGATCTTTCAATCTGTCTGTCTCAACTCACCACAAGTAAATCAATCCTGGAATGAACTATATGTTGGTTTTCATATAATCTGCTTGAAGCAACAAAAATGGGTTTTTATTACAATTATGAAATGCATTTAGATATATATATATATGTGTCATTAAGTATGTTATTTTATTGCTGTTATTGTGTTAAATATTCATGATTTAGTCATAAAACTTTCAATATTCTTTTTCCCTCCAAAAATAAGTTCACAACAGCTACACGATTGATAGCCAGAAATGTATGTGCATGCGTACATGCAGAGGTTTTATAACATACAAGCCTATTTTCAATGTGTACTCTTTTGAATCATTCTGTAAACTTGAAGTGTACCTCAACATCAGAAAATAGATAAGCAAATGTTTTGATTTAGAATCTATTGTAAAATGTCCATCAACATTATTGGTAAAAAGTTAATGATGTTAACACTGTGATTTTGGAGCAGTCATAAAGAGCCTGTATTCTTATTCACTCAACAGTTGTTTTCTACATTTATTATGTTTTAGTTAAAGGGCCACTCCACCTCGGGAAAACAGGTTGCCTCACTGTCTCAGATCAGGCCAAGCTTGAACGTGGAATAAGACCATCCCTCCACTTGGTCCCATACCAAAAATCAACACCCTGACTACTTGCTGTGGTGAGTTGGAATTTTATTTATGAATTAATTTCCAGAAAACAATACCACTGTGCCCATGCTGTTTATTTTTGGTATGTGAGTTACCAATGGTCTTATTCCATGTAAAAGTTTGACCAGATCTGAGACATGAGGTGTAGTGGGTCTTTAACTTTAAAATATCATAAATGTATCTCATAAATGATCATCAGCACAGAATACAATGAACAAACACAAGAAGGAAAAAGAAAATAAGACACGACAAAAGGGGGGCTACTGCAGTCAGAACTGCTTTTTGCCCAGCATCCTTGATAGTCGTTCGCTTCGCAGCGAATCAAATGCTGCACAGCTGGCTGCGGCACAGCGCTGCGCAGCGAATCTGTTCCCACACTTATTAGTTGGCATTGACCACTGCTTATCGATCTGACCTAGTTATCTAACAGGGTCAGTATTTCAATGTGTCCTACTTGTGAAAAGTTATTGATTTGCTTAGTGTCATGTGGAAAAAGTGATGCAACCATATTATGAAAAAAAGTTAAAACCTAAAGTGTTTTATATATATTCTCTAGTAAGTGAGTGTTAGGGAATTGAATTGAAATTAGCAGCATTGGTACATTTTCAATAGTAGTGAAGTTTGATGAGAAGCAATAATGTTTGTGCATGAATTAAATGCATACATTCTACACTTAAGTGATTGATTGCTTATATACCCACAGTAAGTATATATATATACACATGCGACAAGGGACGTTACCGCTGCAGTGCTCCTGCAGCAGCGGCTTATTGCGGATTGTGTGCCGTAGGCTGCCGCCTGCTGTGCTGCGTGTAGGTAGTTGCTGTATGCAGCAGGCTGATGATTTGTCCCTGTATTGATTTATTGTTTTTTTGGTGGATGGTATTTTGGGCATGTGCCTTCCTCATTCTCTCTGATTATTGATTTTCACCTTGTTGGATGGTTTGTTGGAATATCAATGTGCCTCACTTTCTCTCTATCTAAAGAGTAGGGATTCTTCTGCTTTTTCACAGAAATCTGGGCTTTCAGAGGCTGCGAGAGCCATTCTTAGATGATTGATTTATGTCCACATTGAACATATAATTATACTCGCCAAATTTTCTCCTTACCCTTTGTTTTCATTCTTTTTTTACTTTTTTAGAATTCCTGTTGTAATGTGTCCCTGTCTGTGTTTAAAATAGCTTGCTTTCTCTGTGACAGTAATAGGAAGTGTGTATTACTATTAGTTCTGAAAACATTTGTTTTTAGTGTGACAGGGGAGGCTACCGCTCCTTTCACAGCAGACTATGCACCCGAGTTGTTGGCCTTTAAAAGTCAACACCAGTGGATTGTAGAATTCTGTTTGTGATGGGGTCTGGTGGTTTCCGATTGTCTGTATGTTCATGGAAACCTTCGGGTTTGCATAACAGTTTTTATAGGGCTAATTTCTTAGCCATAACATTTTCAATCCTGTTTGATTGCACTTCGCTTCCCGAGGTGATCGTAGTGTTTCGGCACACGCAGGGCCGGACCAAATGAGTTGTAAGGGGGGGGTTCCTCCTTTTTTGGGGGGGGGGGGCAAATCAGCGAAGTGGCAAAGCCACATGCGCGCGCCTGCAAAGCAGGCGCGTGAACTAGGGGGGTCCGGGGGCATGCTCCCCCGGAAAATTTTTGAAAAACGGTTAAAATCTGTGCAATCTGGTGCATTCTGGGCCTTGTTTTGAGGGTTAAGGCCTGTCAGTGTGAGTTGGTGGGGGGGGGGGGGGGGTACCTTTTTCTCATCGGATTTCACATTGAATAAAAGTTGTTAGAGACACACACAAAATTTATTTAAAAAAAACCACAAAAAAACAACACTCAAAGCAAGGTACATGCTTTTTCCAGGGGTGGGGTTCCGGAACCCCTGGAACCCCCCCCTGGGTCCGGCCCTGACACGGTTACATCATGATGAATTGTTTCTTGACATTGATGAGTGCATAAATAAACACCACCCAAGGGACTGATCAAAAGTGGTCGATATAGACAGGTGGTCGCTATGGAAGGTGAACTATATAGAAATAAATTGATTGGGATCTTTTTGCCTGGTCGTTTTGGGCAGGTGGTCGTTATTGAGAGGTGGTCGCTAGGGCAGGTTCGACTACAACTTTCAGGTAGACATTATAACAAGTATCTTTGGTTATAAGGTGAAATCAAGCTGAAAGGGATGAAAATAGACACACAAAAGAGAGAGAGAGAGAG
This sequence comes from Littorina saxatilis, assembly GCF_037325665.1. NCBI lineage: Eukaryota > Metazoa > Mollusca > Gastropoda > Littorinimorpha > Littorinidae > Littorina > Littorina saxatilis. Next base: position 48,030,087 of record NC_090249.1, read on the forward strand.
AGAGAGAGAGAGAGACACACACACACACACACACACACACACACACGCACACACACACACACACACACACACACACACACACACACACACACTTCATAAACACACATGTCAAAAACGTACGCTACAATCACCTGCCTTTTACAACATTTCTACAACAGGGGAAATAAAAATAAGTACAAGCGCCTGTGGTATTGCACTTCACATTGACTGATGCTTGAGCAATGAGACTCAGTCACCTCCTGGCTGACTAACCATATCAATGATTCGTTCATTCACTTGCAATTTTGTACCAGGTGCGTACAGTCACTGGCCAAATCGATCTTGACTCACGGAGTGTTTATCTCGCATGATCGATGTGAACCCAAAGTCTTCGCCGTTTATCTCAGTGCTTGTGTCAATTAATGTTGAATTAATCAGTCACCCGTGTAGAGCGACTTGTCGTTTGAGTAAGAGGTGTGATTGATATGTGCGTGTTTTTTTTTAAACATTTAGTCAAGTCGTTAATAGGAATTCGAACCAGTTGTTATTGCATGTGATGCGCTCAGGAATTTTTACGAGCGAAAATTACCATACATTCGTTTGATTCTTTGATCTTCCTCTTTTTCGCTCACTCGCCAATGGAGGCATATATATATATATGTTTTAAAACACAGGCACGTACTGTCAGAGTGTCATGCATGACGCACGTTACAGACACACAGACACAGACACACAAGCGGACACACATAGTAAATACCAATACATGCACACAAACTCACACCCTCACACACACACACACACCCACACACACCCACACCCACACACACACACACACACACACACACACACCCACACACACACACACGCGCGCACGCACACACACACATACACACACACACACACAGACACACACACACACAGACACACACACACATACACACTGACACACACACGCACAGGAACGCACATACTCACACATACAAACACACACACTGACACACCCATACACGCACGCACATACACACACACCTAAACACTCACACACATACCTATTTCTTGGATTTTGCTACCTAAGAAAAGGGGCATTACCACCCACCTAAGATTATTAATCAAAACAGTTTTTTGGAGAAATGCTCTGTTTTCTACAGTCATATGGGCGACAAAAACCCAGACTCATCAAATTTTAGTGAACTCACTCGACAGCACTACTATTCCAAATTTGGTTACCTAAAATTCAAACTTTAATCAATCGATTTGGCCAATTAACAAAAAGAAAAGATGGGCAAATGGGTCGCAAAATGTTTGTCAGAAGTCAGGAATATTGCCAATTTAAAGATTTGGTTTCATTACCACGGAATTTTGGTGGGGATTAAAAACCTTCTCTCCGGGTATACAGTCGTATTCTGACCTTGCACTTAAAAAAAACAAGAATGAAATTCGTTGGAAAAATTGTTGTAACTACTCTTCGGTAAAACATTGATGAAAGCTTCTTTGTCAAAACATTCTTTAGAACCTTTTCTAAGATCCCCAAAAAAGATTTCTGCCAAAACACGTAAAAAGTGCATTTTTGAAGATATTTTTCTTTGTCTCTAAAATCGGTGGTAGTGAGTCTGGACGGTTGCCTAAGAAATACTGAAACAACTTTTTTATGTTTCATTTTCACCCAACCATTATGCCTTGGACGTTTAGAGATAACTATGATGAAGCGATCTCCATTGACTTTTTTTGTGATGGGAATCAATTTGTTCCTGTAATGCCACTGGTCGTTTTCATACGCAACCAAATCCAACCAACTTTACTACCACGAGTTCATGTTTTACAAAAACACGTTGAATGGCCACCAACTTCCACCCATGTTGTTTTTACTCTTATTCTAGTCTATTTTAGATTAAATATCAATCATCTTTTTTGATGATGTGCGTTTGGTTTTTTTACTGTGAAAATATTTTACGTCTCTAGGTAGCCGTTGTCGTGGATTAGGGTTAGGGTTAGGGTTAGGGTTAGGGTTAGGGTTAGGGTGATTGGCTCACGTAAGTGTAGCCTATGCGATCGTAACTTTGTCTGTCTGTGCGTGTGTGCGTGTGTGCGTGTGTGTGTATGTCTGTGGTAGAAACTTTAACATTTCCGAGTCTATGTGTGAGTGGTTATCCAAGACTATGGATAAAGCTCGCATAAGATTACGTCACGGTCAAAAGTGTTTGACGTCAATTAATGCATCATGACGGCATGCCTCCCTGTAGTCTTTCTCTCTCGCGTGGTGTTTGTGGTCTCGGTCATTGTTATTTTGAGCGGGCCGAGACTATTTGGCAGTCGTGTCCCTGTAAGTAGGCTACATGCAGACACAGACAGATCTAGATCTAGTGTCTCTCTTTCTTGCACAGTGTCACCTAAGCTTACTGTGTGTGTGGGTGTGTATATGTGTGACGGAGTGATTGAGTTTGTGTTACTGTTTGTCTATTTCTTACGTGAGCCTTGAAGGCTTCGCCTCTTGTTTGTTTTTTCAAATGTCATGTTTACGCAATGCACTTATCTATTACAATACCGGGCAGTAAAACTGCTGGCCGACAGTTGAGCAATATTTATGTCAGTTTTTTTCTGTTATTTTTTTCGTCTGTAGTCTTTGACCTCATACCAACTGCACACAATATCCATAGAGTACGGTTTTACCGACAGTTGCAATGTTAAACATAGACGTGAATGGCCCGGAAAATATTTAATTATGATTTTAGAAACAAATTTGTAAAAACGGGTTTTTTGAAAGTAAAAAAGTAAAAAGCTGTAATTCAGCACAAATGAAACCATTAAGCTATTGTCGTCCTCCGCTGTGACCCGAAGACCAAGTCGGTTAGAAGTTACAATTTGTTCGGTCATTAAACCTTGTCTGCCGATTTGATATATCTTGGGGCTTGACGGAGACTGACTTGTCTTGTGCAAAATGATGACTGTGACGGTTTCAGTTCTGCCCGGTATCATGTTGGAAAATATTTCTTCCCATGCACTCGTATGATTTCCAGTTAATCTGCAATTGTGCGAACAATTTGGCAGCAGGCACCTTTGAACTCTTCACTTGAACAAATTTATTGGTAAATATTTAAACTTTTTTTTAAAAATAATGAATTTGATGCTTTGAAATCATATTTAGCGGTTCATTGTCAATTTACAAAACATATCATATGACATTGATATGAACTGATTAATGTTGACAACAAAAACGAAAAACACCACAATAACAACCATTAAAAACAAACAAACAAACAAACGAAGCACACACACACACACACACACACACACACACAAACAGTGACTAATGACACTGACACACACCTACTGGCACTGACACTGAGTGCCATACCACAGTAAGACTCAGTACGAGCTCTAGACGAAACTTATTTTTTTAAACACATGTCATAGCACGCTGTTTGACGATCAAAAGCATTTTTACTTATGAGTTTCTGTAGTTTAGTCTTGTGGGGTGTTTCCGTATTTATTTTGTTCATTTTTCAATCAATCAATCAATCAATATGAGGCTTATATCCCGCGTATTCCGTGGGTACAGTTCTAAGCGCAGGGATTTATGTTTTTATTTTTTTTAATTAATTTTTTTTATGCAATTTATATCGCACACATATCCAAGGCGCATGGATTTATTTATGCCGTGTGAGATGGAATTTTTTTACACAATACATCACGCATTCACATCGGCCAGCAGATCGCAGCCATTCCGGCGCATATCCTACTTTTCACGGCCTATTATTCCAAGTCACACGGGTATTTTAGTGGACATTTTTATCTATGCCTATACAATTTTGCCAGGAAAGACCCTTTTGTCAATCATGGGATCTTTAACGTGCACGCCCCAATGTAGTGTACACGAAGGGACCTCGGTTTTTCGTCTCAACCGAAAGACTAACACTTGAACCGGAGAAAATTGCTAACGCCCTGACCCAGAGTCGAACTCGCAACTTCTCGCTTCCGAGCGCAAGTGCGTTACCACTCGGCCACCCAGTCTCTTGTCTTTATAAAAAAAAAAATAGAGGATCTGTCAGTGTCATTGGTCCTTACATCGAACGTTTGGTTTGGGGGCTTGATAGGTCTACTCAATTTCTGGTAAAGTTTTGAAAATAAATTCAGCAGGAGCTTTTACTTTTACTTTACACTTTCTGTTCTCAATAGAAAAAAAACCCACTAAAACATTAGTAACATTTCCACAAGTGCAAGTAACATTTCCACAAATGCGAGTAACAATCCACAATATTCTTTAGGTTACATTCCATTGTGGGTAACAATCCACAAATAAGGTAGCAATCCAGATCTGGAGTGAAGGAACCATCCACTGTGATAGGACACAATCCACCAGTTAAGTTGCCATCCACATGTGGATGGCCACCTAAATAGGCCTTAGGTCGCCAATCGTGTGGAAAGCAGAATGCACACACACACACACACACACACACACACACACACACACACACACACACACACACACACACTCCATCAAAGCAACAGGTCACTGAATAGCTACACACAGCAAAACAACACGCATTTCAGACCAAAACGTCAGTGACAGGCACGAGAGTCGACTTTACACCGCGTATTCTGGAACAAAAATTGCCGTCCATGACTTTCTCGTCAGTAAAGGCCTCTAAATGGGCCGTAACACATTAACCCTGAAACCTTCAGCAGTACCGAGTCAAACGGTCTATCAGCATAATCGAATAATCATACTGACGGGGTGACTTGCGTTTCAAAGTCAACACGGTCAAAACGCGGAACAAGATGGTAGACAGATACAAGGCGTACGGTAAGTGTGACGACGCCTGACGAAGCGTTGAGAATGAAATGTCAATGAACTGACACCGTCGCCGCCTTCGCCTGGTTCCAAGGCCACAAGACAGGAAGGGTGCTCTTGTGTGAGGGGGGAGAGAGAGAGAGAGAGAGAGAGAGAGAGAGAGAGAGAGAGAGAGAGAGAGAGAGAGAGAGAGAGAGAGAGAGAGAGAGAGAGAGAGAGAGAGAGAGAGAGAGAGAGAGAGAGAGAGAGAGAGAGAGAGAGAGAGAGAGAGAGAGAGAGAGAGAGAGAGAGAGAGAGAGAGAGACACTGACTGACACTGACACAGTTTAATTGAATTTGGGCCTACAGCCCCTTTCAATGGGGGGGTACACATGAATCACAGGAAAAAATAGAAAACATGATATTTAAACGTATGCAAACTACACAGTGGTTTGTTCCAAGCTTTCCTCTATCAATAATCTTGCACATCAATGCTGCCTAATATATACATACAACCGAACAATAAATACAGCAACAACAAAACCTTCAGCGACAATTAATCCTCATTATTATTTAACAGAGAGAGAGAGAGAGAGAGAGAGAGAGAGAGAGAGAGAGAGCGAGAGCGAGAGCGAGAGCGAGAGAGTTTGTCTGTGTCGGTCGGACACTCTGGATCAACAATAGGTAAGCACATTTCTTCTTCTTGTCGTTCGCTGTTAGATCGCAAAATGAAATGTAAGCACATTTCACACACACACACACACACACACACACACACACACACACACACCACGTATCAACACTTTTTTCTCCTTGAGGTTAAAAAAAGCAGCTTTAAATAGTTAAATTGTGACACCATCAGCTTAAGCACAGCACAATTAATTCTGTCGTGCAACCCAGACTTCTGTAGATAATTGAGCAAGTTGATCTGCCGTGCATACTCATTCCCACTGGTGACACTATGTCATGCAACCCTTTCACGCCTTGCTGCACAAACCTGGGACGATTTTGTCTGTAGGAGCTAGGTCCAGGCGACGATCTGAGAAGTTGATTGTGAAGGGGGAGGGGCGGGGAGAGAACGACTAAAAATTAATAGGAGAGAGAGAGAGAGAGAGAGAGAGAGAGAGAGAGAGAGAGAGAGAGAGAGAGAGAGAGAGAGAGAGAGAGAGAGAGAGAGAGAGAGAGAGAGAGAGAGAGAGAGAGAGAGAGATTTGTACAACATAAACAAACCTTTCATTTTAACACTGTATTGGATCCTGTTTCGGACAGTTCGAAGTTGATTTATTTTAGTACCTTTATATGTGTGGGGTTTTTTCTCGAAAACTCAGCAACAACAAACATGCTTTACAAAGGATGTAACCTGATACCAAACTACACTCATGAAAAGAACACTAGACCCCAGCCATTACCACATGCTGAATGTTTTTCCCAATGAGAAAACCAAAGAAAATCAATTTCCCTAGAGCAATCCTACGACATGCAGTCAAGGGCAGCGGCATAATTCGTTCTACAGTCTCTTTCATGCTCCAGTTTTTCCCCTAACCTCTTGCCTGCAAAGTAAGAGAAAGTGTGTGTCACTGCAAGAGTCGCAGTAGTAGAAGATCTTTGAGTCAATCCTACCCAGGCCTCGTCAGGCTGAAGGCAGGAAGGGCTGAGTCATCATCATTATCGTCAGGATCAGCATCATCATCATGAGCTGAGCGTTGTGGAGTGGTCAACTTGTCATGGCCCCTGTCAACCGTCCTCTCTGCTTGGCTGAGCTTCCAATCTCATGAATAGGACCCCTCAGTCTCTCTCTCCCCCCTCTCTCCATTCCTCTATCTCTCTGTCTGTCTCTCGGATTATCTGTCTGTCTCTCTGACTACCTGTCTGTCTCTCTGACTATTTGTCTGTCTGTCTGTCTCTCTCTCTGTCTCTCTCTCTCTCTCTCTTTGCATGTCTGTCTGTCTCTCTCTCTCCCTGTATGTCTGTCTGTCTGTCTTTATCTATCTATCTTTCTCATTCTCTCTGTGTCTCTGTCCTCTCTCTCTCTCTTCCTCTCTCTCCCTCCCTATCTCATTCTCTCGCTCTCTGTCTGTCTTCACACTCTCTCTCTGTCTCTGTCTCTGTCTCTCTCTCTTTCACTCTGTCTGTCTGTCTGTCTGTCCGTTTGTCTGTCTGTCTTCTGTCTGTCTGTCTGTCCATTTGTCTGTCTTCTCTCTGTCTGTCTGTATGTCTGTCTGGTCTCTCCCTATCTCCCTCCCCCCCTCTCTCTCTCTCTCTCTCTCTCTCTCTCTCTCTCTCTCTCTCTCTCTCTCTCTCTCTCTCTCTCTCTCTCTCTCTCTCTCTCTCTCTCTCTCATTCACTAATTCCCTGCTACACGTCGAGAGAGGACAGAAGCGTATAAAAGATTGCTTACAAGTTTGACTATTTCCACGATCGTACGACAGAGTCTTATTTGTAATGAAGCACCACCTTTGAATTTTCATCATTTACTTTGACGAAACACTTTCGTTGGTCAATTTTGTGTGTGGTGTGATTACTTATCTTCCAACAGTGTGATTCTATTTTTAACAAACTTTTTTTTTTTTACAAACTGCTTTCAAAACGTAACCATCGTATATTTGACCTTATTTTAAGGGATATACCAAAGCTATCAACATATTCAAATACCTTCAGGTCCTATCATGAAAACGACGAGAAGAAAACGAACATCCAGTCTAAAGGATGATATTTTAATGTCCCCAAATTAGGGTGCTACAAAAAGAGGAGACAAAAATCCCACACTCTCGTCCATGCAGCAGACCTTCGAAAATCCCTGCGAAGTCAATCCTTTTGGCATAACAGCAAAAACATTCGGCAGGAAGGAAGCAGAAAAGGGATGAGCTGAAGAAGGAAGGGGGGGTGGGGGTGGTGTGTGGAATGGGCGGAGGGGGGGGGGGGGGGTAGTGGGTGCCTCAGTTTGAGCTGGATTTTGATCCTCATATAGCTCCATCCATATATTTGTCAGCATTTCACATGTGTCAAATAAGACACAACGCAATTTATCAGCTTCAGTCGGGATTTCCCCCTCCTTCCTATCAATCATGCGTCGTGACTTGGAATAATAGGCCGTGAAAAGTAGGATATGCGCCGAAATGGCTGCGATCTGCTGGCCGATGTGAATGCGTGATGTATTGTGTAAAAAAATTCCATCTCACACGGCATAAATAAATCCCTGCGCCTTGAATATATGTGCGCAATATAAATTGCATAATTATTATTTTTTTAAATCCCTGCGCTTAGAACTGTACCCACGGAATACGCGCGATATAAGCCTCATATTGATTGATTGATTGATTGATTCTTCCCACAACAGAGATTTACCGAGGGTTCTTGGTACTAATGTTGCAGTCAGTTCTATTAGGTAGCAATAAAACAGGATGATCTGGACCCTCCGCGGGTTAAGGGGAAGAATTTACTCGATGCTACCCAGCATGTCGTAAGAGGCGACTAACGGATTCTGTTTCTCTTTTTACCCTTGTTAAGTGTTTCTTGTATAGAATATAGTCAATTTTTGTAAAGATTTTAGTCAAGCAGTATGTAAGAAATGTTAAGTTCTTTGTATTGGGAACTTGCATTCTCCCAGTAAGGTAATACATTGTACTACGTTGCAAGCCCCTGGAGCAAATATTTGATTAGTGCTTTTGTGAACAAGAAACAATTGACAAGTGGCTCTATCCCATCACCCCCCTTTCCCCGTCGCGATATAACCTTCGTGCTTGAAAACGACGTTAAACACCAAATAAAGAAAGAAAGGATGATTTGGGAATATTGTTGTCCAGTCATTATTGTTAGTCGCAACTAATTTAGAGAGAGAGAACAAGAACAATTCCTCATTTAACGAGGGTAATAGAGTATAAGCAGTGATCTGCTGTTTTTACATCTGGCCCTCGCCCTAAAGAGGGACTAGTCTAAAATGGCTAAAGAACGAACAAGTAAAGGATACAACTGCTACATGATTATGAGTAAACAGAAGTAAGAACATATTATAAATTTATATACAATACATTGCATAAATGAAAACACCATGATCAATGACATACACTGCTTTCAATGAAGAGAGAGAGAGAGGGAGAGAGAGAGAGAGAGACAGAGAGGGAGAGAGAGAGAGAGAGACAGAGAGAGAGACAGAGAGAGAGAGACAGAGAGAGAGAGACACACACAGACAGAGAGGGAGAGAGAGAGACACAGACAGAGAGGGAGAGAGAGAGACACAGACAGAGAGGGAGAGAGAGAGAGAGAGAGAGAGAGAGAGAGAGAGAGAGAGAGAGAGAGAGAGAGAGAGAGAGAGAGAGAGAGAGAGAGAGAGAGAGTAACTTGCGCTCATGCTCGATTACATGTACACCAATCTATCCAATAACGAACACAGGGTTGACTGACTCTGCTGCTCAAGTGACACATTCATAAACCATTCCACGTACTCATCAACCAATCCCGACTGCCTTTGGTTTCCTCTCCATTCCCATCCCCACTTTCACCCCCACTCTCCACACTTTTCAACATTTAACACCACGTCCTATCCTGCTCCATCACCGTACATTCATACACGCCCTCGGCCTCCAATCCGGTTGGAATCAATGCAACATTTTCAGAATTACCCGCTAAAAACCGTGGAAGATTTGAGGAGGAAGTAAGAGGATATTTTTTTAATGAACGCGATTCACCGGCCAACATCGTAATAAGCGTGTTTCAAGCCCTCTTTTCTTGTCGCCCGAGCCCGTCAGATCAAGAGAAATGCTCACGACAAAAGCTTTATTGATCACTGTAATAACTGTCGGGGGGTTACGCTTGAGTCCACACTGGCAAGATCTCATGCTTGAACAGTTTCAACTCTGGACACCGCGGAGCGGAACCCGGGGTGTTCTTTGTCACGCTGCGGCAACCGTTAAGTGAACTTTTTCGCGTGTGTAAAGGATTTCTCTGCTTTTATGTTCTATCCCACCCGTTCTCACGGCAAACATGTGATAAATAAGACGATGTGAGCTTTTGTTCTTCTCTCTTTTTTGATTTCCCCGAGGCTCTCAGGACATCGATCGTTAACTATCCGTACAGTTAAATCGTGGGCTTAGAGGCGGCTTTCTCAATCAGATAAAAGCAATTATTGCAGATAAATATTTTATTTATATCACACCGAAGAGCGGAGGAGAAGGGATGGGGGAGGTGGGGGGGGGGGGGGTAGAAAATAAATAGGGAGGAGAGCTACCCCGCCTTTCTGCATGTGCGTTTTTTGACAGAGTCTGCGAAAGGGAAGACAGTAAATGAAAGATGCAGACACACTGAGCAATGTGAAACGCAGTGACTGACTCGACGTGATATCCGAGGTTGTGGATCCATGGTTCTCATAATGAGGAGGGAGGGGGAGGGAGAGAGAGAGGGAGAGGGAGAGGGAGAGGGAGAGGGAGAGAGAGAGAGAGAGAGAGAGAGAGAGAGAGAGAGAGAGAGAGAGAGAGAGAGAGAGAGAAGGAGAGAGAGAGGGAGAGGGAGAGGGAGAGGGAGACTGACTGACTGACTGATTGGCAAACAGAAAGACTGACAGACATAGAGTCAGACAGACAGACAGACAGACAAACATAAATACAACAGAGGAAGACAAAGAAAGACAGACAGACGGACACTGTGTGTGCGAGTGTGCTGTATGCATTTGTGTGTGTGTGTGTGTGTGTGTGTGTGTGTGTGTGTGTGTGTGTGTGCCTCTGTCTGCCTGTGTGTGTGTCTGTTTGTCACTTGCATCCGTTCCGAATAGCTATATCGGTTAAAGGGACGTAAAAACAAGTCGCGTAAAGCGAAATTACAACATTTAGTCAAGCTGTCGAACTAACAGAATGAAACTGAACTCACTGCATTTTTACAGCAAGAGCGTATACTCGTAGCATCGTCAGTCCACCGCTCGATGCAAAGGCAGTGAAATTGACAAGAAGAACGGGGTAGTAGTTGCGCTGTGAAGGATAGCACGCTTTTCTTTATCTCTATTCTTTTTAACTTTCTGAGCGTGTTTTTAATCCAAACATATCACATCTATATGTTTTTAAAATCAGGAACCCACAAGGAATAAGATGAAATTGTTTTTAAATCGATTTTGGAAATTTTATTTTAATAATAATTTTTATATTTTTAATTTTCAGAGCTTGTTTTTAATCCGAATATTACATATTTATATGTTTTTGGAATCAGAAAAAGATGAAGAATAAGATAAACGTAAATTTGGATCGTTTTAAAAACGAATTATTCTTTTTACAATTTTCAGATTTTTAATGACCAAAGTCATCAATTAATTTTTAAGCCACCAAGCTGAAATGCAATACCGAAGTCCAGCCTTCGTCGAAGATTGCTTTGCCAAAATGTCAATCAATTTGATTGAAAAATGAGGGTGTGACAGTGCCGCCTCAACTTTTACAAAAAAGCCGGATATGACGTCATCAAAGGTATTTATCGAAAAAAAGAAAAAAACGTCCGGGGATATCATTCCCAGGAACTCTCATGTAAATTTAATAAAGATCGGCCCAGTAGTTTGGTCTGAATCGCTCTACACACACACACGCACAGACAGACAGACACACACACATACATACACCACGACCCTCGTCTCGATTCCCCCTCTACGTTAAAATTTTAGTCAAAACTTGACTAAATGTAAAAAAAACACCAACCAACCTCTCCATCTGTCTGACCATCCGCGCGCATGTGTGTGTGTGTGTGTGTGTGTGTGTGTGTGTGTGTGTGTGTGTGTAGGTGTGTGTGTGTGTTTTGTGTATGTTTGTGTGTGCGTGTTTTGTGTGTGTATGTATGTTTGTGTGTGTGTGTGCATGTTTTGTGTGTGTGTGTGTGTGTTTGTGTGAGAGTCAGGGAGTGTGTGTGTATGTGAGAGAGAGAGAGAGAGAGAGAGAGAGAGAGAGAGAGAGAGAGAGAGAGAGAGAGAGAGAGAGAGAGAGAGAGAGAGAGAGAGTTTCTGTGTGTGTGTGTGTGTGTCTTTGCAGTGCGCACGCGCGTTATCTCGGTCGCTCCACCATCGTGGCAGTTCGCACATTAATTCTTCTCGATGGGAAACGAAAACAAAACACTCTCTTGCATGGTAATTCCAAATCAGGAAGTTGACTTTCTGTAGTCACACGAAAATAGATGGACGAAGAGATTCACCCGCTGTAAGCGATGCAGTAGGCGAAAAACACTGTGTTTGTGACAAGAGACACGATGTCAATCTCCTTGTAACTACCGTAATGGTTGTCGCTGCTGCTTTATTTGCCGTAATGCAATGTTTGATGTAGCTGGTATACGCACGGAAAGCTATATAATCATCCTCCCCGCAGGAGAGAAGTTGTGATGTTTAATGTTATACCTGCCTAGATAAGATGCATTATTGTCTTGCTTCATCAGAATCCTTTGGGATGAGAATTTTACTTATGCGTTGGCATTAGTCCGACTTGCAGTGGAAAAAATAGACCTGGGCGAAAGGTAAAGGGAGTATTTAGCAAGTAAATGGAGAGAGAGAGAGAGAGAGAGAGAGAGAGAGAGAGAGAGAGAGAGAGAGAGAGAGAGAGAGAGAGAGAGAGAGAGAGAGAGAGAGAGAGAGGACAGGACAGGACAGGACAGGAGAGGACAGGACAGGACAGACAGATGGGAGAGGGAGGGAGGGTGGGAGGGAGGGAAGAGAGAGAGAGAGATTCATGTGTTTAGTGCGAGTGTCTGCATTCTCTCGCTCTCTCTCTGTCTCTCTCTCTTTCTCTCACTCACGCACGCACCTACGCACGCTCGCACCTACACACACACACACACACACACACACACACACACACACACACACACACACACACACACACACACACACACACAGAGTCACGCACAAGAAGCCTCACAATTTTGCTAAGTTTACTTTACCGAAAACATGTTCTTATTGCTTCGGTATCTGTTTTCTCTCTGTCAGCAGATCCCACACACACCTGGTCAGTGGCAACTGTCAGTGTTGACTTCACACCGGGAAAGGTGAACCTTCTGCATCTTTGACCAGCCCCTGTCGCTCCTCTTCGGCCGTTTCGCCTGAATGACAGCCAGCATTGCAACCTGACAACTGTTGGATACTGCTTTTGGTCACCTGGATTGTCGGTAAGGTACCGATTGGGCAGCCAGTCAACGTGACAGTCAACCACTAAAAAACCCAGAAAAAGCACACACAATAAAACAAAAAGAAAAACTTAGTGGAATCAACCAGACACTTACCGGATCCCTGACTCTGGTTTCCGCATTGGTAAAGCACCTTCTTCGTCGTCCAGTCCACGTGACAAACAGTTTTTCAGCAGACCACATTTTCTGGATGCTGCACCTCTGTGTCCGATAGCCAGGCAGCTCTTGGTCAAGCGATGTTTACGACATTTGTCTGACCTGCAAGCTAGCCTTGTTGGAATCAAGCTCTTGTTGATCTGATCTGCATGGAAGCTTCTTGTCAACCAGTCTACGTGAAAAACACCGAACTATCCAGCCAGTCAACTCTTGGACTTTAGCAAATTAGAAAGCCATCTGACCAGATCCCGCAGTGGGGCACTGCGGTTATGAAATTAAAGGCCCCTCCTGTTTTTGGAACCGCAGGAGCTTTCTAGTTTGCTGTTAGGTAGATTTTTGGTTCCTCTTTCCTGTCATGCTCTCTTTTTCTTCATGAATTCTTTTCTTTTTTCTGCCTTCTTGCTCATTCACCTGTATTTTTTCCAAAAATCTCTTCTCTTGCCGCTTGTCTCGCGATTCATGTATAGTTTAATCTGTTAGTGTTCTGATGTAAGTCCAGCAGTAGATAGGTTAAGCCTATTTTAACATACTGGAAACTGGTAATCTTCCAGTAGGTATTAATTTAGTTTTACTAAAGCCTGCTGGGACACAAGTAATGGGTTAGTGCATTTGTAAACAGGAATCGCTTGACAAGTGGCCCCCTTCATCCCCCCCTTCCTCGTCCTGATATGGCTCTGCGTAGTCGGCTGGACGTTAAGCAACAAATAAACAAACAAACAAACAAACAAACAAATCTGACCAGACTCATTTAAGATTTAAGCAACTAATCAGACGCCTATTGGATTTAAACTTTGATTCCTTGTATCAGCGATCCAGGTAGAGCTTTATCAAACAAGTCTACCTGAAAAACAGCTTACCCAATGCCCAGACACGTTCGGGGCATAACTTGTGCCGTGTTGCCTTCATTTTGGGGATTTCTTTGACAACACACTGGCAAACTAGCGCACGACAACTGTTGAACATCAGCTTTGGTTCTGTGATCTTGCTAGCAAACCTAATCATTGGCCAGTCTGTCGCCATGAAACACTTTGTGGATGAACATAACGTTGATCTTCTGGTGTTGACAGCATTGCATTCATGACGTTTGTACGGAGAGGATAAAGAAGACAGTGTCTTGAACAGGTGGGAGTGTTGAGAACAATTGGATTTCGTTGTTCATTTGTTGAATTTACTTTTGTTGGCATGTTTTTCTTAACAACATTGTTGTGCATGGAGTTACACAGTTCACATTTAATTACAGTTGATTAAACCAGAGTTCTTTATTGGAATTTTGATTGTTGTGTTGAGTTGTTTTCGTTGATGTTTGTTTGGCTGTCGTTCTTGTGTTGCTCAGTTGAAAACGCACTTACAGAGTTCACAGGTAATTAAGTTATAAATGCACTGCTAACCCTGCACCTCACCCTTTTAACCGGGATCCTTGTTGATTGCGAAAAGCGCACCCCAAAAACAACCTGGGCACAAAGCCCATGTGCAACACACACACACAGAGTGCTTGGGAAACAAGCTAAACCAGCAAGCTGCAAACAACCTGTACTCACCACAACTGACAAGTTTCACGGGATTCATAGGCATTTTTAGAACGTCATAAATCCTGGCTTTGACTTTGCTGCCACGGTGCATCCCTCAGTGCATCAGAAGGGCCGAGCCCTCTATCGTGTGTGTGTGTGTGTGTGTGTGTGTGTGTGTGTGTGTGTGTGTGTGTGTGTGTGTCTGTCTGTCTGTCTGTCTCTCTCTCTCTCTCTCTCTCTCTCTCTCTCTCTCTCTCTCTGTGACGAGAACATGTGTGAGTGAAGGTTGTTCTTTAACCCACAACCCCCCATCCCTGGTTTGCATTTATATGGGCCAATAGCCACAAGTACAATAATTCATCCAAAATTCAAAAGTCTCTTTCTGTCTGTCTAGAGCTGTCTGTCTGTCTGTCTCTCTCTCTTACCTCTCTCTCTCTCCCCCCCTCTCTCTCTCCCCCCTCTCTCTCCCCCCCCTCTCTCTCTCTCTCTCTCTCTCACCCTGTGTTGGTTTGTATCCAAGCCCCAACAGGTAGACAAGGCTGGCACCACAGGTGGTGAACAGGTTTCCCAGCCTCACCTGGCCTCACCCTGTGTGGAGTGCTAGTGTCAGGGTCAGGTCTCTGGGTGCTGGGATAGGTGGCTCTCGGGTGGAAGCGATTCCTCACCTGTGATAAGGCGTCGTCTGCTTGGGAGAGCTGGGTAAAAAATTAATAAGAAACCTTTTAAACTTGGAAACCGTGCAAACATGGGATTGAGGTGTGTATTTTAGTTCATGCATGCTTTGCGGGATGAGTTGCCCCTGGGAAATCATAATTATGAAATCATGTGAGTTTAGTGACATCGAAGATTTGTAGCTAAGAACGATTCTGTGCCGTACTCTAAACTTCTGGTGATTTTTGTTTTTACCTTGATGCATTTTCAAGGTCACGTTAAGTCTTCAAACAGATTGGTCCGATCAGTCGAGAAAGGGGTTCTTTATGCTTCTCCATTTCGACAATCGTTTAGTATAATGCAAGGTTAAAATGCTGTAGTCCTCGATCATAGTTTCCTATCAGAGGTCCACATCACTTTATGTTAGGGGCGGGGATGTAGCTCAGTCGGTAGCGCGCTGGATTTGTTTCTAGTTGGCCGCTGTCAGCGTGAGTTCGTCCCCACGTTCGGCGAGAGATTTATTTCTCAGAGTCAACTTTGTGTGCAGACTCTCCTCGGTGTCCGAACACCCCCGTGTGTACACGCAAGCACAAGACCAAGTGGCGAAGACCAAGTGCGCACGAAAAAGATCCTGTAATCCATGTCAGAGTTCGGTGGGTTATAGAAACACGAAAATACCCAGCATGCTTCCTCCGAAAGCGGCGTATGGCTGCCTAAATGGCGGGGTAAAAACGGTCATACACGTAAAATTCCACTCGTGCAAACCACGAGTGCACGTGGGAGTTTCAGCCCACGAACGCAGAAGAAGAAGAAGACTTTATGTTATGTATGCGTTGGTTGAAATGTTGGTGGTGTTTTCTTTAACCGTGAATGTGTGTGTGTATGTGTGCGTGTGCGTGTGCTTAGCAGTTTTGGCCTCCTATCCGCATAAAAAAAAAAGACAGAAATAAGATCGCTTTTGCGTTTTTCATTTATTTGAAGTAGTTTATGAAACGTCTCTCTTCATTGATATGTCGAAGCAAGTCAAAAGAAGTGTTTATCTCTCTCCGAAGGTGATAAAGAGTGCTAAATCTTCGTTTAGCAACAATCCAGCACCCACTCACCGGCCACAGAGTGTGTTTGTTACGAGTGTGTTTGCTGTGGTGAAGGTGCACCTATACCTAATTGCCTGGAGATGTTAGTGCACCTGATGCACGTGCAAGAGTGCCACACACATGGCTGTCTGTCTGACTGGCTGGGTGGTTAGTGTGTGCGTATGTGTTAGGGGTGTGGGGGGGGGGGGCGGGGGTGGTAAAATAGGTGCTTTGGACCGTTGTATCCACGGCACCTGCATCTAGTTAACCTGAAGAGGGAGGGAGAGATAGGGGGGGGGGGGGGAGAGGGGGGGACACAAATTTGAAAAGTTATCTGAAGATTGTAGAGTTAGGCCCAAAAGGACTTCTTACAGCTATCCCTTATTTTATAACAATATAGCCTACATTGAAACGTGAGAGAGACACAGAAATCCAGACTGCAAACTTTTATGTGTTCATATAAAATATCATCAGAGAAAAGTTAAGTTATGAAAGGGAATAACAAATACGAAAATCGGCAACCGAGATTTCATTACAGACAGACAGACAGACAGACAGAGACAGAGATACCGACAGAGATAGTGACAGAAAGATCTGTGATTGATCCGTTACGAAGAACGAGTAATTTAACTCAGACGACAGCCTAAAGCGCATAAGAACCAATATTTTATTTAATGTAATAAATACAGCTCGAGCTTGATTGAATCCCGTGAAATTCAAATTGTAATGCACTTTAAATTCTGCAAGTTCTACGCAGGGGATGCCTCTTGTTATTGAAATCTTTCGCCATAGTTTGCTCTCTCTTAAACATAATTTCCTTCGAGAGGGATAGGTTCAGAGAAGTAATCTCGAGACAAAAAGGAAAGAAGCCATATCCTTTTACATAAGTCTAAGAAATCAAGGCAATTGTGCGAAGATGGAGCGAGAGCTTGGAGAGGAAAAAGCAACCTACTTTAGGGACGGGGAAGTAGCCAGTAGTTCAGTGACTCCTTTATAGGTTTTTGACGACAAATCGGTGCGAACTACCGAGGAACTCTGCCGTTTCATGTCTTGGCCCAGGGCCCACCGAGCGAACATGGGTCCACCGGGGGTCACAGATAAATTGAGAACAGTCGTGAAGGGGGTTGGGGAGGATGGATGACTGAGGGTGGGTGTGTGGGTTGGGAGGCAGCCCACATATCGCCCTACTTGTGGCGTATGATTGTGACGATTTGTTCATGTATGAAAGTATTTTGCAAATGTTCATGACAAATTACTCTGTTATCTTTCATTTCGACGTATATCAGCAACCTTTAAGCTCCGTCGCGATAATAACGGAACGGTTGAAAACGACGTTAAACACCAAATAAAGAAAGAAAGAACCTTTAAAGGCCAACATCCGCGGGAATTTTTCTCCTGGAGCGACCTAAACTTGAACCCGTCGCTATTCTTGCATGTCCGTTTACTTCGTGTTGCACGCAAAAATTGAGCGACTTCCTTGCCGCGTGGATTGACGAAGCTGTTTTATACTCGTGACTGAAAACACTGCAGTGCGTGCAGTTTTATTCTGTGGGTTCGACAGATTGACTAAATGTAATTTCGCTTTCACGAATCAGGAACCGACAAGGAATAAGATGAAAGTGTTTTTAAATTGATTTCGACAATTTAATTTTGATAATAATTTTTATATTTTTAATTTTCAGAGCTTGTTTTTAATCCAAATATAACATATTTATATGTTTTTGGAATCAGAAAATGATGGAGAATAAGATGAACGTAAATTTGAATCGTTTTATACTTTTTTTGTTTTTTACAATTTTCAGATTTTTAATGACCAAAGTCATTAATTAGAAAATTAAACTAGACTTACGCTAGGAAGTTGAAGTTTAATTGAAATTATTAAGAGTCTATTGACAGGAACGGAGGAGTTACGTGAGTATTGTGCGCGCATGAGCAAGAAGTCAATGTTAAGAGCTGTGTGTGGTCACTAGACTGACGACTTATAGGGAGGGTCAGTTTATTGAATCATCATAAATCTACTGACAAGGGAGGGACGTAACTCCTCCGTTCCTGTCAATAGACTCTTAATAATTTCAATTAAACTTCAACTTCCTAGCGTAAGTCTAGTTTAATTTTCTAATTATTATTCATCTATTGACTACGTCACTACGTAGTCACGTGAGACTTCAGAAACAGTCTATGTGAACTCACACTCAATCAGACAATTAAAGAGTTCTAACTTTTATTCTCAAAGTAACCATCAAGAATTATCTGACCAAAATTTGAAACAGAAACATCTTTCTTGTAGAACTTAACAAACACTCTGTCACTTGCCCAACTACCAGCTTTGAGTATAGTTTTCAAGGGCACACCTCTCTTTTCTGCTGCACTACAACTCGCACTTCGTGTGGAATGTGCTGTGTATTTCTTTGTGTCTATGCCAGCACTCCGTAACACAGCTTTGATCCACCTGGAAAAAGTCTGTTTTCCTACAGCACAATGAGGTTTTGAATAACTGATGAAGAGTTGCTTCCCTTTCCTTAAGGGCTTAGTTACAGTCAAATATTTCTTCAAGTGACGTACAGGACAGAGTTTCTCATTATCTGTGAATTCGAGTATTTCAGCAGGTTCTGTGTGAAACCCAGGTTTAGTAGTCTTATGCTTGCTTGAAAACACTATCACACACTTCTGATCAAAAACTCTGATATCATCCACCATTAAAGAATGTAGAGCATGTCCCCTTTGACCTGTGACTAAAGCTACTAACATACACGTTTTCAGTGTCAGTTCCTTCAAAGAAAGTTCATGCAGTTGATGAAGCTTGTCAAAATAGTCTAATACAACATTCACATTCCAGGTGTCAGTATACTTAGGGAAAGAAGGTCTTTCTTCAAAAACACCTTTAATCACTCTGCACACAACTGGATGACTTCCTATCGTCTGACCCGATAGCATGGGTAAGTAAGCTGACAACGCACTACGGGCAGAATTGACAGTACTATAACCTGCTCCAGCGTCAAACAGCGAAGCAAGAAAGTTAGCTACTCTTGCAGGTGAAGCTATGTCAGCATCAAAACTATTCTCTGAAGCATAAGATCGCCATTTTGAAATATAGCAGTTATACACAGCTTGAGTCGATGATCTGAAAGACTGAATCATCAGGTCTGCAGCACGTTGTGAGAAGCCTTCCTGGAGATAGCGTTCCCTGATACATTGCATACCAGAAGTCGAAGGGAACGATGAAGAGGGTGCAGTTTGCCCGGGTGAGAAGGTAGCGTCAAGAGTTCCTTCCCTTCCATCTCCACTGGTTCCTGGATCAGGAGATTGTTGAGCAGAGGCCACCAAACCTGCGTCGTCCAGCGTGGAACCACCACCACTCCAATGCCCATGTCTTGACGAATCTTCATGAGAACTTGTGTGATAACACTGAAAGGAGGAAATGCATAAAACTCAACATTTCCCCAGTTCATGGAAAAAGCATCTACAGCAAATGCTTCTGGGTCTGGCTTGTAGGACACATACCTGTCCATTTGTTTGTTTAACCTGGATGCAAACAAGTCAATAGTAGGCTTCACCTGCAAAGAACTGAGAGCCTGAGTTAATACTGTCTCATCCAGCTTCCACTCTGTATCCAGATTTATTTTCCTTGATTCAGAATCAGCAGCAGTGTTATCTTTCCCTGCAATATGAGCTGCACTTAGCCAGATATCATGAGTGATGCACCACAGCCACATTGTATTTGTAATAGAGTCACACGTATCCGAATGACTAGTACCCATGTGATTGATACAGGCAACAGCCGTGGTATTGTCAACAAGAATGCGCACATGCTTACCAATAAGTTGATCCTGAAAGCACAGCAGTGCAAAATATGCCGCTTTTAACTCAAGGTAATTAATATGGAACTGTGTTTCAACAGGCAACCATAAACCACCTGACTGTGCGTCTCCAAGTGCACAGCCCCAACCTGTGAGACTAGCATCAGAAGAAAGAGTGATATCTGGTGCAGACTGGTGTATGTTGTTGTAAGAAGCCGACACATTATCTATCCACCACTGTAGTTCTGACTTTGCAGAAAAAGACAGACTCATGCAACAATCAAAATCCCCTTTACTGCTAGCAAGCGCTGCTTTTTTCTCCTTTTCAAGCTGTCTGTAGTATAGAGGCCCATATTTCACTGCAGGGAATGCCGCTACAATTTTCCCTATGACTTTGGCTAAGTATCGTATTGTCATTGAGAGTTTGGACATTGCAGTCTTACAACACGAAAGCAGGTCTGCACTCCTATCAGGTGTAAGAGTGGTAATCATCTGCTTTGAATCTATGATTACCCCAAGATACTGAACACAATGGCTGGGCTCAAGCACTGACTTTCCTGGGTGAACAATGAAACCAACTGATCGCAATAGTTGCACTGTATCAATCACATTTTGCATACATGCTAGTCTTGTCTCAGCAAGTAACAGAGAATCATCCAGAAAAACGGTGGACAGATGACCTTTCTCTCTCAAGGTAGCAAACACAGGCTTCAACAATTTTGTAAATTTGCGTGGAGCAAGTGCGAGACCATTTGGCATGCAATTAAACTGCCACATCTTACCATCCCATTCAAACCTCAAAAACTTTTTGTGGCCTTCAAAGATTGGTACAGAATAGTATGCATCCTTCAGGTCTATGGAAGCCATGAAACAGTCTTGCGTCACCAATTTCAACGCAGCAGCTTGTAGCGTTTCCATCTTAAAATGATGGTAAGCTATGTCTCTGTTCAAACACTTTAGGTTAAGAATCATCCTGTGTGTGCCATCTTTCTTTGGCCGTGTAAAAACAGGTGAAACAAACTGCCCCGGTTCAAATTCGCACTGCTCTATCACTCCTTTTGCACTCAGCTTTTGAATCTCTGAATCAATTACTTTCACTTCCTGTTTGTTCAACAAAGGTTGGTTTTTAAATGGACTAGATCTAGGTGTTGATCTAGATTTATTAAACTCAAGGTGAACACCAGACACGGTTTGAATGATTTCAGGATCTGAGGTTAATGATTTCCAGATATCCAAGAACTGCTTTATTCTACCACCTTGAAAGAGAGAGGTCTCCATCTTTATATCTGTGAGCAAAGAGGAGAGACATACAGATAGTTCTCTCACCTGAGAAGTGACAGCATCGTCATTTAGTTTCTCCTGGGGAACTGCGCTCTCTGACTGTTCTTTCCCCCAAACTGCCTCTTCTGACTCTGAAATCTGTTCTGCCACTGCGGCTGTCTCATGCCTAAAAAAGACTTTCGACCATTGTTTTTCCACGGTTTGAAGTTGAACCCTCGTCTATCCACATTCGCACCTGTACTCTGTGCATATCTGTCGAGCTCTTTGGCCTCCTTTAGCGAGTTTGACAAATTGTCACCGAACAACTGTTGGCTGCTAATTGGCACCGAGTCCGAACACAGCCCTATCATGTGTTTTGGGAGGTGTGGGCGTAGCGCATAGCGACGTCTTAGGGAGAGCTCTCTGCTGGCATGCCCAAGCATAGCGAGAGCATCCGAGTTAGCTTTGACAATGGCTTTACCGGTTTTCCCGTCTTTCATTGACTTTTCTCTCTGCGCTTTAAAAAGTGCCTGCGTGGATGACGTCACTGCAGTCGCGGCTTTTATCACAGCGCGTTGGATAGAGGCTAGCTTCAGGTCCGCCTTTTTTGCGTTCACGGGCAACAGTTTCCACACTTCAGTGTTTACTTTTGGCACTTGCAACTTCTGACAGTTGATGGGCCTTGGGTATAGATCTATCCTCTCAGCGAACTTTTCTTCGCCCAGTCCTTTGGCAAACCGTTTATCAATCAAATCCGCCATTGAGGAGGCTACTGCGTCAGCAGTGATTTCTTCTCGGTCTAGTTCACCATCAATTTCTTTCATCAAATCTTCGTCCGAACAGACTATCGAGAGTACGTCATCCTCAACAAGGATTTCTCCATCAGACGAGTCTGAGCGATAATGACTATCAGATTCAGAATCCCCATTGCTCTCAGGCTGATTCGATTCGACCTTGCGCTTTTTCATGAGCGTCTTGCCCTTCTTTGCATTAGGAGCACTAGCCCCCTTTCTTTTGCAACCTTGAGGCTTTTCAGACTGTGATTCGACCAACTCAGGGCCTGTCTGTGCCTGTAACCTACTTTGCTGGCTCAGCAGCGTGGGGTTCGAGAGGGCAGCGAACTTCTTTTCCCACTTGGCATCTAATTGTTGCATCAAATCTTGGATAATTTGTTGATTCGCTTGTTCCGAGCTAGGCTTCGGATTAGGTCTATCTCCTGACTCAGCAGGCCCGGCTTTCTCATTATCATTCATTTCCGACACACAACACAGGTGGAACCGGTCACAAGCCCTCAACGATTTAAATCACTGTCATTTATGAAAAAAGGGGCAACTCACCGTACAAACGAATTCCAAACACAAAACGTTAATACACAAACACTTTGCAGTCGAAAAAGAATTAGTCCTGCACAAAACCAGTTCGATGAACCACGATTTAATCCATGGTGTGGAACAGCTCGTCCATTACCTTCAAGCTCTTACCGCCAATTGACTTCTTGCTCATGCGCGCACAATACTCACGTGACTACGTAGTGACGTAGTCAATAGATGAATAATAATTAATTTTTAAGCCACCAAGCTGAAATGCAATACCGAAGTCCGGCCTTCGTCGAAGATTGCTTGGCCAAAATTTCAATCAATTTGATTGAAAAATGAGGGTGTGACAGTGCCGCCTCAACTTTCACGAAAAGCCGGATATGACGTCATCAAAGACATTTCTCCAAAAAAAGAAAAAACCGTTCGGGGATATCAATCCCAGGAACTCTCATGGAAAATTTCATAAAGATCGGTCCAGTAGTTTGGTCTCAATCGCTCTACACACCATATATCCGGCTTTTCGTGAAAGTTGAGGCGGCACTGTCACGCTCTCATTTTTCAATCAAATTGATTGAAATTTTGGTCAAGTAAAAAAAAATATTTTTTTAAAAACGATTCAAATTTACGTTCATCTTATTCTCCATCATTTTCTGATTCCAAAAACATATAAAAATGTTATATTTGGATTAAAAACAAGCTCTGAAAATTAAATATATAAAAATTATTATCAAAATTAAATTGTCGAAATCAATTTAAAAACACTTTCATCTTATTCCTTGTCGGTTCCGGATTCCAAAAACATATAGATATGATATGTTTCGATTAAAAACACGCTCAGAAAGTTAAAACAAAGAGAGGTACAGAAAAGCGTGCTATCCTTCCAAGCGCAAGTACTACCCCGCTCTTCTTGTCAATTTCACTGCCTTTGCCGTGCGCGGTGGACTGGCGATGCTACGAGTATACGGTCTTGCTGCGTTGCATTGCGTTCAGTTTCATTCTGTGAGTTCGACAGCTACTTGACTAAATGTTGTATTTTTGCCTTACGCGACTTGTTCTTTTGTACATTCTCAGCAGAATTCTTTTAGTTCAACCCAATGTACTGCCCAGATAACATCTTGTTTACTGTCGGCGTTGTTTTCATGCATTGTACCACGTTCTATGATGTTTTGGATACATAAATAACAAGTCGCGTGAAGCGAAATTATAAAAAAAACGCTGGCGCTGGACCCGAGTACTCTTCAGACTGGCTCGCTCCCCCAGTATAAAAGTTTTTGTCTTGTGCACGTGGATTAAAAAAAAAAAATAATAAAAAAAATTATTTATTTTACACAATTAAAAAAATTATTAGAGTAAAATAAAACATTAAAACGTTCATAATAAACAATAGCAAACAAGAATTAAAAAAAAACCACAAAAAAACATAGACCACACATGCCGGGAATCGAACCCGGATCACTTTGGCCATAGGCGGACGGTCGTGCTACGACAACTTTACTAGAGTTGTGCGTTTGAATCACTGTGTCCCTGTCGCTCTCTCTCGTGCTCTCTGTCTCTCTTTCAGTCTCACCGAGACAAAACACTGCATTGTAGTTTCTTTGCCGAGACCAAATCCCCACCCGCTGCATGCTTTTCTCGTGATCGGCGGTTCTTTTTGGCGAACTGCCTCGGGTTCAAGTTTAGGTCGCTCCAGGAGAAAAATTCCTGTGGATGTTGGCCTTTTTAAGCTCTCTTGCATGCAACATTCTGCTTTCAGGATTGTTAGCGCACATTGCGCACATGCGAAGAAATTGCCCATGCATACCGCGTGTATTCGTACACCCTTTTTCTTTTTTTTCCCGCAATAGTTACAAGGCAGAGAAATGAACTGTCGAATGGGCGGTCAAAATTCAGATGTACTTCAAAATGGCTATATAATATCTTCATTAGTACAGTGAATTCTCTTATATCATTATATATATCTTTATATCTTCTATCTATATATATATATATACGACTAGTGTCTGTCTGTCTGTCTGTTCGCGATGCACGGCCAAAGTTCTCGGTGGATCTTTTTCAAATTTGAACACCGTATTCAGCTAGACCCCGGACACAACCTCATCGATGAGATATTTCAACACGTGCTCTCAGCGCGTAGCGCTGTGCGCGCTGAACCGATTTTTTGCTTTTGTTTGTTGTTGTAGGGATCCACTACCAGTAATTCTTCCTTATCTTCTCCAGTGTTTTCAGCCGCGATTATCTCCCTTCCTCCGTGTGGCGTCAATCCATATTCCCGTTACTACGTTACTATTTTTAGAAGGTCACTGCACGTTACTATTTTTAGAAGGTCTCCAGTGTTTTGCGCGTTTATCTCCTTTCCTTCGTGCGCCGGCTTCGCCGGCGTAAAGCCGGGTCCCAGGCGCAGCCTGGTATTC
This sequence comes from Littorina saxatilis, assembly GCF_037325665.1. Lineage (NCBI taxonomy): Eukaryota > Metazoa > Mollusca > Gastropoda > Littorinimorpha > Littorinidae > Littorina > Littorina saxatilis. The sequence goes on from NC_090249.1 coordinate 48,055,142, forward strand.
GGCTCTACTTCTTCCCGGCGAAGCCGGTACCCGGCGAAGCGGGTAATCATCTAGTATCTATATATATATACGACTAGTGTCTGTCTGTCTGTCTGTCTGTCTGTTCGCGATGCACGGCCAAAGTTCTCGGTGGATCTTTTTCAAATTTGGACACCGTATTCAGCTACACCCCGGACACAACCTCATCGATGAGATATTTCAACACGTGCTCTCAGAGCGCAGCGCTGTGCGCACTGAACCGATTTTGTTTTTTTTTGTCGGGATCCACTACCAGTAAGTGAGTAACTCTTCCTCATATTCTCCAGTGTTTTCAGCCGCGATTATCTCCCTTCCTCCGTGTGGCATCAATCCATATTCCCGTTACTACGTTACTATTTTTAGAAGGTCACTGCACGTTACTATTTTTAGAAGGTCTCCAGTGTTTTGCGCGTTTATCACCTTTCCTTCGTGCGCCGGCGAAGCCGGCGTGGGTCCCAGGTGCAGCCTGGTATTCGGCTCTACTTCTTCCCGGCGAAGCGGGTAATCATCTAGTCTTATATATATATACGACTAGTGTCTGTGTGTCTGTCTGTCTGTGTGTCTGTGCGCGATGCGCGGCCAAGATTCTCGATGGATCTCTTTCAAATTTGGTGATCATATTCAGGTACACCCTGGACACAACCTGGTCGATGAGATATTTCAACACGTGCTCTCAGCGCGCAGCACTGTGCGCGCTGAACCGATTTTGGTTTTTTTGGTCTGGAACCACTACCAGTAACTCTTCCTTATCTTCTTCAGTGTTTTCAGCCGCGATTATCTCCCTTCCTCCGTGTGGCGTCAATCCATATTCCCGTTACTACGTTACTATTTTTAGAAGGTCACTGCACGTTACTATTTTTAGAAGGTCTCCAGTGTTTTGCGCGTTTATCTCCTTTCCTTCGTGCGCCGGCGACGCCGGCGTACACTTGGCTTTGCCGGGTCCCAGGCGCAGCCTGGTATTCGGCTCTACTTCTTCCCGGCGAAGCCGGTACCCGGCGAAGCGGGTAATCATCTAGTATATATATATACGACTAGTGTCTGTCTGTCTGTCTGTCTGTCTGTTCGCGATGCACGGCCAAAGTTCTCGGTGGATCTTTTTCAAATTTGGACACCGTATTCAGCTACACCCCGGACACAACCTCATCGATGAGATATTTCAACACGTGCTCTCAGCGCGCAGCGCTGTGCGCGCTGAACCGATTTTTGTTGTTGTTGTCGGGATCCACTACCAGTAACTCTTACTTATCTTCTCCAGTGTTTTCAGCCGCGATTATCTCCCTTCATCTGTGTGGCGTCAATCCATATTCCCGTTACTACGTTACTATTTTAGAAGGTCACTGCACGTTACTATTTTTAGAAGGTCTCCAGTGTTTTGCGCGTTTATCTCCTTTCCTTCGTGCGCCGGCCAAGCCGGCGTACACCCGGCGAAGCCGGGTCCCAGGCGCAGCCTGGTATTCGGCTCTACTTCTTCCCTGCGAAGCCGGTACCCGGCGAAGCGGGTAATCATCTAGCATATCTATATACGGCTTGTGTCTGTCTGTCTGTCTGTCTGTCTGTCTGTGTCAATTCGCGATGCACGGCCAAAGTTCTGGATGGATCTGCTTCAAATTTGGTGGGCATATTCAGGTAGACCCCGGACACAATCTGGTCGATGAAAATTTTCAACGCGTGCTCTCAGCGCGCAGCGCTCAACCGATTTTGGTTTTTCTGTACATCCATTCCCAGTAACTTTCTTATCTTCTCCAGTGTTTTGCGCGTTTATCTCCCTTCCTTCGTGTGGCGTCAATCGCGTACAATGAAGCCGGGTACCCGGAAAAGCCGGGTATTCGGCTCTACTTCTTCCAGGCGAAGCCGCGTACCCGGCGAAGCGGGTATTCATCTAGTATATATATATCTATATATATATACGACTTGTGTCTGTCTGTGTGTGTGGGTGTGTGTGTGTGTGTGTGTGTGTGTGTGTGTGTGTGTGTGTGTGTGTGTGTGTGTGTCCGCGATGCCAAGCCAAAGTTCTCGATCGATCTTTTTCAAATTTGGAGGCCGTATTCAGCTACATCCCGGACACATTCTCATCGATGAGATATTTCAACACGTGCTCTCAGCGCGCAGCGCTGAACCGATTTTTAGGTTTTTCTCTGGATCCATTTCCAGTAACTCTTCCTTATCTTCTCCAGTGTTTTCAGCGTTTACCTCCCTTCCTTCGTGTGGCGTCAATCCATATTCCCGTTACTACGTTACTATTTTTAGAATGTCACTGCACTGTCCAGAACGCTTTCCTTGCACCCGTAAGTTGTCCTTAGTGTAAAAGTGTGTTAGGAAACGCTACCGTTGCTGAGCTTTGGTTCAGTTTTGTGTGTTGAATGTAGTTGACTTATTTGTACTTTGTGGGAAAGTACCGATATTATATTTTGTAAACACAATATTTATGCTTGGACGAGAATGCAGGTGAACTTTCTAGTCCTGTCAAAACAAGTTGTTTATCACGCTGTTTGTAGTGTGAGTTCGTGGCGTTCGTTCGGATTAAGTGCGTCGGCGCTTTTGATGTGCGTCACAGAGAGCGTCACTGTTCTAGTCCATAGACGGCTCGTATAATGTAGTTGTATCATGTTCGGTCTGGAATATTCTCGAGATTGAGTATTTACTATATATGCCAGCGCGATTTGAATGTTAAAAAAGCTTCTATTTGAGTTCTGCTACGTTGTGCAGTTGTATGTATTGAATGCTGAATAAATCCTCGAACTCAATTTGACGAGTTGTTTTCTGTTGCTGCGAAGACGGGCGACGTAGAATAAAAGAACACAACTATACGACGTTTGAGAACTTGTGGCAATCTCAAGTGTCGTGTAACAATTGGGGGCCAAGCCAAGGATCTACGTTTAACGCCAAGGGTTTTCCAGTAACAAGGACCAGCGTCAAGACAGTCACAGGAGGTAGCCATCAATCGGGTGTATCCTGAGGGATCAGTATTGAGACTACGGAACCGTGGATTCGGTGTGACTGGTGAAGAGTTTGGTAATCGCCGCAGCTCGGTACGGTGAGCGACGCCGGAGTGTATCGGGATTACAGAGGTTAGCTGCCGTTTGGACGAGACGGACTTCGTCGCGGAGCTAGTGCATTAATACTACGAAATACGACTGAGGTACGTCGTGTACGTATCGTGAGCAGAGTGCGCCGTCACGTTAGACGAGGAGGGTGGCAGCCTGCGTCTACGAAGGTGAACAGCGACGAGAGAAGCATCGGAGGTGCAGTAGAGACTGTGTTCTTTTAGAAGACTACATTCGTCTACGTTCGGGGCTGTAAAAGAATACAGACGAACGCACCGGAAAAGACCAGAATGGCTGAGTTCTGGGAAAAAGGAGTTGAACTGGGACTAAAAGGCAAGCAGTTGACGGAGTTCGTCGAGTCCCAGACACGACTGCTGGCGCAGCGTGAAGAAAGACAAGCGCAGCGTGAAGAAAGACAAGCGCAGCGTGAAGAAAAAGAAAGAGAAAGAGAAGCACAGCGTGAAGAAAGGCAAATTGAGCTGAAACGCTTAGAGCTCCAGATAGAAATGGAGACGAAACGCTTAGAGCTTCAAACAGAAATGGTGCGTGTTCAAAACGAGCACGAGGCACCACGCCAAAGAGATAACCAGCAGCAAATGTTACACAGGGCACCGAAACTTCCAGCATTCGCTGACGGGAAGGACCAGATCGACTGCTACCTTGCAAGATTCGAGAGGTTCGCTGAGAGTGCTAGATGGCAGCGCGACGACTGGGCGATTCAACTCAGCGCACATTTGACTGGGGCAGCACTTGAGGTCTACACTAGACTCTCAAATGATGACGCCAGAGACTATGATGTGCTGAAGGAAGCTCTGTTGCGTTGCTACAACTTCACTGAAAGGGGCTACCGTCAACGCTTCCGCGAATGCCAGCCATTGTCTGGAGAGACACCGAGCCAGTTTGTGGAGCGCCTGTCGTCATACCTGCAGAAGTGGGTGGAGTTATCAGGTGAAGAGCAGTCATACGAGAGTCTGCGGGACTTGATCGTGAAGGAGCAGTTCCTTAATGCCTGCCCGAAGGACCTGGCGACCCGCTTGGAAGAGCAAAAACTGCGGGGTTTGAAGGACATTACTGATGCTGCTGAGCGTTATCTCATTGCTCATGGAAGGACTCTGGGGACGTCAAAGTCATCGAAACCTTTCCAGAAGAGCGGGAACCAGGGAAACCAACCTGCCAAGGGACAAACTGAGTCCGCACCATCATCCAATGAAGGGCAGAACATAACGTGTTTCCTTTGCAATGCCAAGGGCCACCGAGTCGCCAACTGTCCCCAAAAGAAAAATAACGGACATGTCAATGACAAAGCGCAAGAACATCGACGGAGATATTACGACAACAAGAGGCAAACGAGTGGCTCGAACCAACAAGTATGTGCGAGCAGCGTCATACTTCCAAGGGCTGCCGAGCAAGTGGCTACACCATCGGACGTGGAAGGATGTATATCTGATGGCCAGCTTCTACTCGCCAATGGCAAGTCAATCTCTGTCGTCGCCAGCGCAGCTGTGTCAGTGTCGAACATGCCCGTGTCGAAGGGATTTGTTGAGAAGCAGGAAGTGACTGTTCTCAGAGATTCGGGCTGCAATGGGGTCATCGTCAAAGAGGATCTGGTGCCAACAGAGAAGTTCACTGGTGACTTCAAGTGGACGCTCATGGCTGACAGCAAATGCGTGAAGGCACCAGTGGTAAAAATCCAGATCGATACTCCATACTTCACCGGAGAAGTTGAGGCCGTCTGCCTGAAGAAGCCCTTGTACGATCTACTAATTGGGAACATTGGGGGTGCGAGACGTCCTGATGACCCTGATTTCGAATGGAGAATGGGCTCAGCTCAGCCTGCTGCTGAGGAGGAAGACCCACTGCCATTCGCGAATGAAGATATCAGCGAACTGTTACGAGATGACAGAGCAACTGTGCATCGCCGCGACCAGCCGCAGGTTGTAAGCGCTGTGACGACCAGAGCCCAGGCGAAGAAGGACAAAACAACTACGCCACTCAGGGTCACCAACAGTTCTGCAACTGCTGTCGTGGACAGGAATCGGCTGATTCAGCTACAGGAAGCTGATTCGACTTTAACAAAGTACAGGAGTCGTCCTGTCAAGGAGATGACTAAGGGCGAAGGCACTGTGCACTTTGAAGTAAAGGCCAAGATCCTGTACAGAGTGTTCCAGCACCCGAGAGTCAACGGTGGGAAGCCATTACGTCAAGTTCTGGTGCCTCAACCACTTAGGCGCCAGGTGATGGAGGTGGCCCACGACTCTATTATGGGAGGTCACCTGGGTGTCAAGAAGACATCAGACAGAATCCAGGCTGTGTTTTACTGGCCAGGACTGCATGCAGATGTGACTCGATTCTGCCGATCGTGCGATATTTGCCAGAAAACCATACCTCGAGGAAGGGTCCCGAAGGTGCCATTGCAGAAGATGCCTTTGATCGACCGACCTTTCAAGAGGGTGGCCATTGACCTCATCGGCGAGATCAAACCGCCAAGTGAAGCGGGTCATCGTTGGGTACTGACCCTGGTAGACTATGCAACCAGGTACCCAGAAGCCGTGCCTCTGAAGAAAATTGACACCGAGACTGTTGCCGAGGCACTTGTGGACATTTTCAGCAGAATTGGGGTTCCTGAAGAGATCCTCACAGACCTGGGGACACAGTTTGTCTCTGAATGCATGGAAGAGGTCAACAGGCTGCTGAGCATTCGTCACTTGACTACGACACCCTATCACCCGATGTGCAATGGGCTGGTCGAAAAATTCAATGCGACGCTGAAGTCCACGCTGAAGAAACTATGCAGTGAGCAGCCAAGGCAGTGGCATCGCTACATCAATGCCTTGCTATTTGCATACAGGGAGGTGCCACAAGAGTCCACTGGATTCTCCCCGTTCGAGCTGATGTACGGGCGGACCGTGAGAGGCCCGATGCAGATACTAAAGGAATTGTGGACGAAAGATGTGGACACACCTGAAGTGAAGAACAGTTACCAGTACGTGTTCGAGTTGCGAGAGAAACTGGAGGAGACTCTCGAGATTGCGAGAGAAAACTTGAGAAAGTCTCAGGATAGCGGAAAGCACTACTACGACCGCAAAGCCGTAAACAGGAAGTTTACACCAGGTAACAAAGTGCTGATACTGCTCCCCACTGATCACAACAAACTACTGATGCAGTGGAAAGGCCCATACGAGGTTGAGGCCGTGGTAGGGATCAACGACTACAAGGTGAATGTCGGCAAGAAGTCCAAGATCTACCACGCTAACCTCCTGAAACTGTATGTGGAGAGACCTCCGGAAGCAGTACAGGTCGCAGCAAGTGCGGAAGAACCAGCCGAACAAGACGAGTTCGACGGTGAGGAACTACTGGAGTTGGGAGACCTCCACAAGAAAGAGGGAGTGGATGACGTCAAGCTAGGACCTGACCTGACAGAAGATCAGCAGAAGGAGCTGCATGATTTTATGGGCGACTTCACCCATAGGTTCTCTGATGTTCCAGGCTCTACGTCCTTGGTCGAACACGAAGTCCACCTCACATCTGACGTTCCTGTTCGCTCAAAACCATACCCTATCCCGTTTCAGGCTCGGGAATCCTTGAAGAAGGACATCGACAACATGTTGAAGATGGGGGTCATCCGTGAGTCATCATCCCCTTACTCATCTCCCGTTGTTGTGGTCAAGAAGAAGGACGGCACAAACAGGGTATGCATTGACTTCAGGAAAGTGAATAAGATCACCGTGTTTGACCCTGAACCAATGCCGACGGCAACTGATCTATTCCGACAGTTAACCGGCAGTAAGATCTTCTCAAAGATCGATCTCAGCAAGGGATATTGGCAGATTCCTGTGCGCGAAGAGGACATACCAAAGACCGCCTTTGCAACTCCAGACGGAACGTATGAGTGCCTGCGGATGCCTTTTGGCATGGTGAACAGTGGTGCTACCCTGAAGAGGGGAATGCGAAAAATGCTCAAAGGAATGAAGAATGTTGTGTACTACTGGGATGATCTGCTAGTCCACACGGAGACCTTCGCAGAGCATCTGGAGACTTTGAGGGAACTGTTTTCCCGCCTGACAAAAGCCAATCTGACCGTGAGACCCAGCAAGTGCATTTTGGGGACCGACAACGTTGACTTCATAGGTCATTCACTGAAGGAAGGTCAAAAGGGGCTTTTGTTGGAAAACGTCACCAAGATCCTCAATGCGCCACGTCCTGAAACCAAGAAGCAGGTGCGATCCTTCCTTGGATTGGCTGGGTACTACAGAGAGTTCATTCCAAACTTCGCTGCCATAACGGCGCCTTTGTCGGACATGACCCGAAAAGGATGCCCCAACCGAATACTCTGGGGACCAGCTCAGGAGAAGGCATACCAGACCGTGCGCGACCTGATGTCACGAGACCCGGTGCTACGCCTTCCTGATACTGCTAAAGAGTTCATCTTGCGTACAGACGCATCGGACGAAGGGATCGGCGCCATGTTGATGCAAGAACATGGAGGTAAACCGTTTCCGGTCAGCTATGCCAGCAAGAAGCTGTCAGGAGCCGAGAAGAACTACTCGACCATGGAGAAAGAGTGTTTAGCCATCGTGTGGGGAATCAAGAAATTTGAACTCTACCTCCAAGGGGTGAAATTCGTGCTTCAGACTGATCACAAACCCCTCACCTACCTGAACTCTGCGAAGTTTGTGAATAATCGTATCATGAGGTGGGTGATGTACTTGCAGAACTTTGATATGCGAGTGGAATCGATTAAGGGTTCAGACAATGTTGGAGCAGATTTTCTCAGCCGAGTATGTGATTAAAACTGTGTTCACTCTCCAACAGACTAATGTACATACCTGGTTTTCAATCTGTTATGTATACATAATATGTGTACAGGTAGCGTTTCAATGATTGAAAGAAATTAGGTAAATTTCTTCTGGTGTTGGGGGTAATGTTAGGAAACGCTACCGTTGCTGAGCTTTGGTTCAGTTTTGTGTGTTGAATGTAGTTGACTTATTTGTACTTTGTGGGAAAGTACCGATATTATATTTTGTAAACACAATATTTATGCTTGGACGAGAATGCAGGTGAACTTTCTAGTCCTGTCAAAACAAGTTGTTTATCACGCTGTTTGTAGTGTGAGTTCGTGGCGTTCGTTCGGATTAAGTGCGTCGGCGCTTTTGATGTGCGTCACAGAGAGCGTCACTGTTCTAGTCCATAGACGGCTCGTATAATGTAGTTGTATCATGTTCGGTCTGGAATATTCTCGAGATTGAGTATTTACTATATATGCCAGCGCGATTTGAATGTTAAAAAAGCTTCTATTTGAGTTCTGCTACGTTGTGCAGTTGTATGTATTGAATGCTGAATAAATCCTCGAACTCAATTTGACGAGTTGTTTTCTGTTGCTGCGAAGACGGGCGACGTAGAATAAAAGAACACAACTATACGACGTTTGAGAACTTGTGGCAATCTCAAGTGTCGTGTAACAAAGTGAAAAGGTCGAATCAATTTATAGCCACGCGAAAAATACACTGTCATCTATCTATATATATTTATAGATATAGATATATATGTATATATATGCAGTCTGTATAGATCTACATGTGTTCCCTTTGGACTGATGACGAGGTAATTGACTGGGCCAGCATTACAGGCAGAATCCAGTAACACGTTGCACTCTTGTGTGTAGTTCAATGTTCTGGTCCAAGGCCAGTATCAGTTGGGCAGCTCTCCATGTGGCGTGGGACGGGAAACTGAAGGAGCAGAGTGAAACGCGGTTAGGTGGAATGACCGCGTGTGCCAGGTAGAGTCAGAGGTCTGACGGGTGCTTCTGGCACCAACCACTACCTGTTAACTCCCCATTCTGATTACATCGCTCAACGGCTATTGCCAGTATATCTCTCTGACCGGACGCGAAACTCCTGCGCGAATCTATCAAAACAAGTTATCTCCCATAATTATGTAGTTTGCGAGCCGTGTTCGCGAGACGAAAATAATTGCAGATTGGCCGACTTCGACAGTGATCTCTGTTCTGTTCTTCACAGTTATGATAAAGACATCGTTCTAAGGTCAAAACAAGTCGAGATTTTGGGACTGCTGCCGGAAGGAGACTGTAATATTTTTTTTATATGGTTGCATCACTACAGAAAAAATCGTCTGCTTCAGCGAACGCCGAAACCAAACGGTTGATTATCACGTGACACTTTTGCCATATTTAGAGTTGTTTGCACAGTAAATACAGCCGCGAAAAAATAGCTCCCTTGAAACTGTCTTACAAATCAATTCCTTTGTAATTTAAAAATTACACACCATGAAAAATCATTATCGACGATCGCGAATCTGCTTATATCCATAACACATTACAAAAAGCTCTAAATATGTAAAAAAAAAAAAAAAAAAAAAAATCTGTTTCCTTGCCAGACAAGGAAACTCAAGGCATCCTGTCAGGGAGAGAATGAGCCGAACTCATTTTGACCTGAGGTCAGGATGGTTAACTCCCGTGATAACAGTGTCTCTCTCTTTTTTCGAGAATATGCAATTTATCTTCTGTCTCTGTTTCTCTCTGTCTCTGTCTGTCTCTGTCTCTGTCTCTCTGTCTCTGTCTCTCTCTCTCTGTCTCTGTCTCTCTCTCTCTCTCTGTTTCTCTCTCTCTCTCTCTCTTTCTCTCTCTCTCTTTCTCTCTCTCTCTCTTGTTTATTCCCAAATGAAAAGTATAACTATGTCAATGTAATTTTTTAATTTTTGAGTTACTCCTTATGTAATCCCTTAAAATTAAATGCACATTGTGTTGCATTCCAGACACTGTATTTCTGTATTTTATATGATTGATGTTTTTTATGTGCGTCTGTCTTTATGTGTTGTTTGAAGGACAGGTTGGAAGAATAGGCTTTGCCTAAAACCGTTATCCTTTTGTAATAAAGTTCTGAGTCTCTGTCTGTCTGTCTGTCTGTCTGTCTCTCTTTCTCTCTTTCTCTCCCTTGATGCACCCCCCCCATCCCTCTCTCTCCCTCTCCCTCTCTCTCTCTCTCTCTCTTTCTCTCTTCCTCTACATTTCTTTTCCTCCCTCTCCCTCTCTCTGTGTCTCTTTGTCTACCCCCACCCTCTCTCTCTCTCTCTCTCTCTCTCTCTCTCTCTCTCTCTCTCTCTCTCTCTCTCTCTCTCTCTCTCTCTATTTCTCTACCTCCCTCACTCTCTCTGCTCCCCCCTCTCTCTCTCATAAGATTTAATCTTATCTTTCTGTGTGTATGCGAACGATAGTAAGCATTAAGCCATCATTCTGTAGTCAAAGCGTCTCTTTTGTTGTATCTGCCTGCCTGCATTGTCTCTGTCTCCCCCCAACCCCCCTTTTCTCCGTCTCTCCTCTCTCGCTGCTCTGTGACTGTGAGATGACCGCAAAGTGGGTGAACGGCCGTTGAACAGCCACTGATTATGCGTCTTTCTCTTTAATTTGCCGTTTGTTGGACATATCAACCTGGCGTAATCTGGATTGTATTTATTGGCAGGTTGCTGTTCACGAACACCGGCACAGATCTGTCGCATGGTATAAGAGCAACCTTTCAGACAATAATTGTCAATACTGGCATTCTCTCAACAACTCCCTCGTCATTTTCCGTCCAGTTTCTCAGTGTGTGGCTTTCCATACATTCGACTGATTTGGATTCTAGTCAAAGCTAAAAGCTTTTCCGTGGTCGAAGGTGAATAGGGTTGTGGGGGTGGGGGGGGGGGGGGGGGGGGGGGGGCTAGACAATATGTTGTCAATACAGGTGTACTTTCCAAAACTTCCTCATCATTTTCAGTCCAGCTTCTTAGTACGGGGCATGCCTGCAACTGACTTTTTGTTGTAGCAAAGATATACTTTACTGCTACGCTAAGGTAGAACATCTTTGGTTGTACTTGTAGTCAAAGTGCCCGTAGAGCAAGGAGTAAAAAACAACCCTGCAGACAATCATTGTCAATACCAATAGGAATGAGTCAACGGCAGCCGACACTTGAAGCAATTATCATTCCAGGTTAGAGTTCATGACTCGCAGATTGCATCGCCATGTACAACAAACCAACTTCTTTTACCGGTTCCACTGCCAGCTGTCCGGACACAGAGGTCGCTGCCACCGAGATAACCCCGGATTGTCGCCCCTTCCACGCATAGTTCTCCCCCTTTTCTGGTGCTCTGGACTTCGTCAGTGTCAACCGGAGCGTTATTTTCTTGGACAGCTTGCCAGACCTTATGCCTGCTTTCTACTTCATGTTTTGTAGATTTTAAAGGCACAGTCCTTCCAGTAGAAACATCATTAGATCACAGATCTAGCCAGGTTTTCAGGTGGAATAAGACTAGAACCTGGGTGCATTCTCTGCAGTGTCGGAATTCTTTATGAATTAATTTCTTAAAACAGTTTGAAATCCTCCTCTTTGGTGGATTTCCTGCAATGAAGGTCGGTGTTCCTCCTTCCGAAAGCTTTTTTTTTTCTCTTCCCGAAATGCTGGTAACCTGTTATTCCTTGTCTCTATTAACACAGTTACACTCAAAGTTATGACCAGATTGCATAGACTTGGTTCTATTTTTTTTTTAACAACTTTCTGGGAGGCAGGATCTCCTAGAGGGGAGTCTCCGCTTTTCCTCATCATGTCCATAGTCTGCGTATACCAAAATGTCCTCCTCTTTCATTTTGTACATGTTGAAAGACACTAGTCCGAGGCTGTGAAATTAATGTCTGAAAAAAAAATCCAACTGTGCACAGGAAGTAATCAGGATGTTAAAACTGTTGGCATGTGATCAATATGAGGTATGTTCTTATTTAATGTACAAGCCAGGACAGATCTAATATGATGAGCAGGACGGGAATGACTGTGCATTTCACAGGAAGTGTTGTGCATTTCACAGGAAGTGTTGTGCATTTCACAGGAAGTGTTGTGCATTTCACAGGAAGTGTTGTGCATTTCACAGGAAGTGTTGTGCTTTTTACGGAACGTGTTGTGCGTTTTATGGGAATTGTTGTGCAAAGTGTTGTGCGTTTTATGGGAATTGTTGTGCAAAGTGTTGTGGATTTTGCGGGAAGTGTTTTGCATTTTACGGAAAGTGTTGTGCATTTTACGGGAAGTGTGGTGCATTTTACGGGAAGGACTGTGCATTTTACTGGAAGAACTGTGCATTTTACTGGAAGAACTGAGCCTTCAAAAGGAGGCAGAATATGACTTGTACACTCAGGAGGGTAAAATGTCCAGACTCTTCCTGCTTTTTGTAAAACAGGTGGTTGGGCTGTAATGTGCTATTTGGAAATGGTCCATAATATGGGCCCCCCGGTGATGGTGGAGAAAGATCATGCAGCGATTCCCCTGGCAGCCAGTAGTCTGTGGGTGGTCAGTGTCTTGGGGTACATTATGTTGTCTCTGTACACTAAAGATATTCACTAAGTAGGAAATACTGGTGGTCTCACTGTGATACTGTTCTTTGTTGTAAAGTTATTTGCTTTGTATAGTTTGATAATGGTGCTATACCTTTCACCTGTGATTTAATTTTAAGATATTTATTTAAACATGTTGACTTTTTGTATCCACATTAATTGTCAGTAAAGTGCTGGGAGATTACTTTTCAGCTGGGAGATTATTTTTTCGGCAAACAAAGAATGAATGAAAAGGGAAATAAAGAGATTACTTAAAAGTGTGTATTGTTTTCTTGGTCACCTTACTATGCTTCAGTTCATTTCTTTACCAGAAAACTATTTACCCCACTCAGCCCCCCCCCCCCCCCTACACACACACACAATCTCTCTTTTCACTCCTCTGTCACTTTCTGTCTGTCTGTTCGTCTGTCCATCCGTCTGTCTTTCCGATTGTTTGTCTCCACTACAAAAATGGCTAAAAACTATATCTTTACAGAAGCCAAAATCAGGAGAACCACGCATTTATTTAAACTAGTTTGTCAGAACCAGGTCTAGAAATCATTATTCAATCACCCAGGTATATGCAGAGAGATTCTGGTAGTTGTGTATTGAATTATCAGATTATCACCCGGCACG
>NC_090249.1:48073189-48088189 GCF_037325665.1 Littorina saxatilis
TACAAGAGTTATGTTCATCTTCAGCACAGTGGCCGCTTTACCCCTAGTATAGATAATTTACCCCCGGGATAATCAACAATGTAGATCACAAACCTCCGGCACAGATTTCCCCTTAACTCTTGTGCAGATGTCGCTTTTTTGCATTTTGGAAGTAATTTTTTTAGCAAAAGTATGTGCATATTTCTTCAAATATTCTCATTTACTTGATGTTTTTCTGCCAAACAGGCCCAGTTTGATAAGATTTAGTGAGTAATAGGACGGATTATGAATATATGAAACCGGTAAGTTAGGTAAGGCCTAAAAAGATAATAGGTGTGGTTACGGTAACCCGACCTACCCTATTTTTAGGGGCCGACCCTATAACTTTTTATTACATTATTTTGTCAAAAAACCCCACAAAAACCAAAAAAAACGAGTGCAGAAAACGCAATGAAAGCGAAAGCGCCCGAGTCGCACACTTATTTCCCTGTCAAGTAGGTTTAATTTGTACACATTAGAAAAAAAAGTTTAAAAAAAAAAGTGATTGCCTACCTTCCTACCCTATTTTTTTGTGTGGCTATGTTACCTTAACCACACCTATTATTTTTTTTGGCCTAAGATGGCTCTTGCTGGAGACAAAACAGACTCAGAGAAAAATCAAAATATTAACATGAGAGGGGGTGAGTATTACATGTATCAACTGTGCTGCCATATCGTGTGTTTTGGGTATATTGCGCATCTAGCTAGCCTTGACAAAAGTTTCCGAGAGCTGTTGTGAGTACCTTTCACCCAAGTTGCTACGTTGAGTATCTGAGTTTCACAATATCCAAAGTGCACATTATTGTTAAATTGTTTTGTTTTTACATTTAGTCAAGTTTTGACTAAATGTTTTAACGTAGAGGGGGGAATCGAGACGAGGGTGTGGTGTATGTGTGTGTGTGTGTTTGTGTAGAGCGATTTAGAGAAAACTACTAGACCGATCTTCATGAAATTTTATATGGGAGTTCCTGGGTATGATATCCCAAGACGTTTTTTTCATTTTTTTGATAAATGTCTTTGATGACGTCATATCCGGCTTTTTGTGAAAGTTGAGGCGGCACTGTCACGCTCTCATTTTTAAACCAAATTGGTTGAAATTTTGGTCAAGTAATCTTCGACGACGCCCGGACTTTGGTATTGCATTTCAGCTTGGAGGCTTACAAATTATTTAATGAGTTTGCTCATTAAAGTTGTCATAAAAATCGATTTTTCGTAAACAGATTTAAAATTGATTGCATCGTATTCTTCATGACATTCTGAATCTAAAAATATATACATATGTCATGTTTACTCTTAAAATGTGATCACAATTAACGAAAAAAGATTAATTAGTCTCACGATTAAAATTTAAGACATCGATCCAAAAATGATTTCATCTTATTCTTTATCGTTTCATGATTCCAAAAACATATAGATATGATAGGTTGTATTCAAAACAAGCTCAGAAAGTTAACACGAATACAGAAAAGCGCGCTAGCGCTTTATTGCTTAGCACAATACGCTACCGCGCTATTCTGCCGTGTGCATATTACTGCGTTTTGCACGTGGGAGGTGAGCGATTTCCTTCTCGCGGGGATTGACGAAGCTTTAATGTATATGTGAAAAAAAATACAGTGCGTTCAGTTTCATTCTGTGAGTTCGACAGCTTGACTAAATGTAGTAATTTCGCCTTACGCGACTTGTTTAATGTTTTTTTGACTCACATGCGAAGCAAAAGTGAGTCTATGTACTCACCCAAGTCGTCCGTCCGTCCGTCCGTCCGGAAAACTTTAACGTTGGATATTTCTTGGACACTATTCAGTCTATCAGTACCAAATTTGGCAAGATGGTGTATGATGACAAGGCCCCAAAAAACATACATAGCATCTTGACCTTGCTTCAAGGTCAAGGTCGCAGGGGCCATAAATGTTGCCTAAAAACAGCTATTTTTCACATTTTTCCCATTTTCTCTGAAGTTTTTGAGATTCAATACCTCACCTATATATGATATATAGGGCAAAGTAAGCCCCATCTTTTGATACCAGTTTGGTTTACCTTGCTTCAAGGTCAAGGTCACAGGAGCTCTTCAAAGTTGGATTGTATACATATTTTGAAGTGACCTTGACCCTGAACTATGGAAGATAACTGTTTCAAACTTAAAAATTATGTGGGGCACATGTTATGCTTTCATCATGAGACACATTTGGTCACATATGATCAAGGTCAAGGTCACTTTGACCCTTATGAAATGTGACCAAAATAAGGTAGTCAACCACTAAAAGTGACCATATCTCATGGTAGAAAGAGCCAATAAGCACCATTGTACTTCCTATGTCTTGAATTAACAGCTTTGTGTTGCATGACCTTGGATGACCTTGACCTTGGGTCAAGGTCACATGTATTTTGGTAGGAAAAATGTGTAAAGCATGTGAGTCGTATGGGCTTTGCCCTTCTTGTTTATCGTTTATCTCTGGCCTTGACAGAAGTGTCTGAGAAATGATGAAAGTACCGTACCTTTCACCGACGTTGCTACTTTGAGTAACCGAGTTTCACACAATATCCAAATTGCATTCCTTCTGTTGTAACGCTACTTCTCTGGTATTATTTAATCAAACTTGAAAGCTTTCTGCATGCCCACTATACAGCGAGCATGTTAGTTTGTCATCGTGGATTGCTCTACAGATTTAGTAACACGAAAGAAACTGAGATGGTAATGTGGTATGTCAGTCATTTCTCATGAAGAAATCTCTTTGATACACGTACATTCGTCTGATTGGCACCAGGGATACTTGAATCAGGAGATTGAAATCCGTCATTTCTTTGGAAGATGCCACATTGATTTTACAAGAGAGGTAACTCAACAACATTATAATTATAACACAGAAGACTGTCATCTACACTTTTCGTCGTCTTACCTTTACGAAGGAAACTTATAAATGAGGTTCAAATTATCCATGTCTTGTCAAGTGATCCCTTAGCTATTAATTATCCAAGAAGCAAAACAACAACAACACCAGCAACAGCGACAAAACAACTTTAAAACAAACAAACAGACAAGCAAATAAACAAACAGACTGCTGGACTGTTTTCACTCGCTCATTCAAGAATAGCACACAAACAATGACTTCAAACATGCTATTTAATACATAACGCTTGCAAACACTCCTCACTCGCTATTAATATATTTTTTTGAATAAAAAAAAACCACAAACACACACACACACACACACACACACACACACACACACACACACACACACACACACACACATACATACACACACACACACACACACACACACACACACACACACATTTGAAACACAACATAAACTAAAGAAAGCTGACATGCATTCTTCTCGCTCGACAGTAGATTTTTGTGGTCAATGACTTCTACTGCTATAAAGTGGGCTAACGCACTACTAAGCTCTCGCCATGCGCCAAACATAGTCGGCGATTGCTCAATTACCGTGGGCCTCCTTTAACTCCGGAGAAAACATAATTCTTTGGTTGGCGTCTGCCCTCCGTGCGTCCATCCAACGGTGTGGAACTTATCATTTTTTTGCCGACGTCTGTCCGTTCGTACGTGCGATCATTATGTTGTGATAATTTGCGAACGATTTGAGCTCTTGCGACCCGATTTGACTTAGAGAGGCATCACTCAGTTGGAAGAGCACTGGACTTGTGATCGGAAGGTCGCAGGTTCGAATTCGGGACGGGACGGACACGGGTCAACTTTATGTGCAGACCCAGAGACGGAAAGCCGTGAGGGCGTAAAACTCGAATTATATAACCCATATCTTGTCCTTAAGAGGCAAAATATTTAGCCTGTAGGGCATAAAGCATTCTCTCTTGACGTCGTCAATGGGTCAGAAAGACGCTTAAACTTCCTTAAATCGTCGAAAACGTTGCCATCATTTTAACAGAGTAGCCGAACATAGAGAGAGGGTGGGGAGGGGGAGATGACGCAAAGGTCAGCCTGAAACTTGTCGAAATTGTTTGAACATTTGGGCAATTTGGGTATTGTGTAAAAAAACAAAACAATTCCATCTCACACGGCATAAATAAATCCCTGCGCCTTGAATATGTGCGCAATATAAATTGCATAAAATAAAAATTTTAAAAAAATTAAAAAATAAATCCCTGCGCTTAGAACTGTACCCACGGAATATGCGCGATATAAGCCTCATATTGATTGAATGTTACCCAAGAAAATAAATCCTGGCAACATCCCTATATATAACTCGTCAACATCGTCGAGCCGCGAAAAGAAGAGGGGACAAGGACGAGGGGACTTTAACGCCCGTGGGCGTTATATATGCCTTTCTCTTTTTTTCTTGGCCTGCCTTTGTTTATGGGGGAAGGGGGAAGGGGGGGGGGGGTTTGGTAGGTCTGGTTGGATGTGCGCGTATGTGTTGCGTGCGGTTGTTTGGCGAGCAGTGATTGTGCACGTGATAAATGGATTGTACGCAACGCTTCCTGTCCAGAATCCGGCATCCCAGTGTCTGCTCGTTTGGCCCGACTGTAGTGATTTAGGGTCCAAGGCCTTGTTTCGAAGCCAGGGGTCACGTCACCCACTTCTGTTCTCCTCTCTTTCCTCCTCCTCGTCAGTTCTCATCTTCATGTTTTTCTTCCTCCTCATTCTCACTTCCCTCCTCCTTTTTACATTTAGTCATGAGATGATAAAAATGTAGTCTGTTTAGTTTCAGTAGAACTGTGAGTTCGACAGACTGACTTATGTATTCATTTCTCATTAACGTGATTTTTTTTCTCTCCTCCTCCTCTTCCTTTTATTTATCATCTTCTGTCCTCTTTCTCTTCCTCCTCTTTTTCTTTCTCCTGTTTTTTCCCTTCCTCTTCCTCCTCTTCTCAGTGTTTATTCCGGAAGTCTTGTTGGTTGATATTAGACAGTGGATCCTGCAGACATCCTGGGTCTTGATACACCGCCAGCCTCTATCAGTGTTGCGTTTCTAATTTATACACGTCCCACTTCCTTCTGCCCTCCTCTTCTCCTGCGTGTATAGCACGTGCTCACGCATGAACGTGCGTAGATGCTGGATGGACAGAGAGAGATAGACACGCATACACACGCACGCACATACACACACACACACGCACGCACATACACACACACACGCATTAGCATAAAAACACACACAGATACATACACACACACACACACACACACACACACACATTAGCATAAAGACACAGAGATACACACACACACGCACGCACGCACGCACGCACGCACACATACACATACACACATACACACACACACACATACACACCCCCCCACACACACACACACACACACACACACACACACACACACACACACAGAAAGAGATTCAAACAACATGAGCTCGGGAATAAATCCCTTTCCTTTACCAAGATTACCAAGCAGAACTGCAAGTCACTGTTCGTTGCACCGGAAACACGGCTACCAGAGAAGGACGCGACAACTCGGCCTATGTAAGCCACAACGAATTTGATCTCTGCTGGTAACCCAATGGAAGTAGCTGCCAGTTGAAATAGACGACTCTGGAAATAACTGAGGAATCAGTCTTGAGTACTCTACACTATCGGGTTAAATAATGACTGGAAGCGTATAATCAGCACATTTCCGTAATAGACGATATTCGGCAATAACTCTGTCTGGTGTGTCTGGGTTGTGAAGGAGTGATCACACTTGCTTTTCGTGATGCAAACTTTCCACACGTGCTCCTTGTCCATGTGTTTCAGACACACCCCTCGCTAGTGACGGATCTGTGATGTCACGATGGAAAGTTTGCCTCACCAAAAGCAAGAGTATTCACTCTTTCATACAAACCCGACAGAGTTATTGCCGAACATCGTCTATCGGAGCACACTTTTAGTTTTAGTACCATCGTCGTAATTTTGCAGCTGGAGGGCGTCAGACAGACTTGCAACGTGTGCATCACTTGGGATCGCGTTGCATCATTTCGCCCCGCTATCTTTTGTTTAAAGACCACCCACATGTGCACTTTAAAATCGACCTTGAAAATTCTACTAAGCAGACACAAGCTGAAAAGAAGAAGAAAATCCGAGGGGGCAGGGAATGGTTTTGGGGATGAGGTTATAAAAAGTGCTTGAATCCGGAAATACGGGAGACTTTATGAGACGAAAAGCTACATTCTTTAAATGCAGCAGACATTACTATAATCTCCATCTTCTTTATTTTTCAGTAACTGTCCTGAGTTCAACTCTGCACTCTCGGCCGTTGGTGCATACTCCCGTTTCGCGGAGGCAAGAACTGCTTGCGGATAGCCTCTCGCTTTGCAAGACAGCGAAGGTGTATACAAAATGATTTCGTCACTGGCTAGGCAAGAATGAAACACGATTGATTGATTCCGAAAGAGTCGTCTCCAATCGTCGGTAAACAACCATGAAAAACTAATCGGATTGGCAGTTGTGCAGCCGCCATTTTTCTCGCCTACTCTCGCCAAATCCTAGCCTTCCTCGCGGAGAGAAGTCCACATGAAACGCCACTTCCTCGCCCCACTCGCTTCACTCGCCCTTTCTCGCGGCTGAGAAACGGGGGACAGGTCACACTGACTGCCCTACGCAGGCAGCTTAATTCTGGTTTATTATGGGGGCGAGGACGCCCCCATTCTATACGGATAGTTTCGAGGTTGACCATGGGCAGCGCCATTTTGTTGTGAAATACGTCATCAGTTTGTGTACACAGGAAGTTGTGACATCCGTCACCCTATGGGAGGGGTGACGTCAAAATTGTTCATCTGTAGAAAGTTGTGAAATCCGTCACCCTATGGGAGGGGTGACGTCAAAATTGGTCATCACAGAGTTTGTGTAACACAGGAAGTTGTGAAATACGTCACCCTATGGGAGGGGTGACGTCAAAATTGTTCAACAAAAACATGATATGTCGCTTTGTGCAGGGTCAACTGCAACAAACTCAAACCGAGCCATTCATACCTAGCTGTATTTGAGTGACTTATATACCCGACATTTTTATTTCTTATCTTTAGCACAGGTGTAGGAAAAATCATGAACCAAAATGTTATTTATTTTCTAATTTAACATTTTTTTTACAAATATGACCATGGTCTTTTAAACATACAGTGACATTAAACATTGTTATGTTAAAAAAAAGAAAAAAGAAAAAAAGCTTTTGTGCACAAATCAGAAAATACATTGTACATTTTACCTACAGGCCAAACCGTGAGTGTCTGTGGCAAAGCCCGACCCAGGAAATTGCACTGATCTAAATTGTCAAGAACAGGCGCTTGCATTTGGATGTGTCCAATGATAGTAGGTTTGGTTGTGATCAATCAGAATAATGTAGGAATAAAAATGTATGACAGTTTAGTATGATGACATGTAATTCACATATGCTGAAATATGATATTATACATCATGTAATATTATTATGGCTGTTGCCATGACCATGAAACCCAACAAAGGTTTAATGTAATGTAATTCAAAATACCAAAACCGAGCACCTATTAATCTCGTCTTTGCGCGTGAAGATTGAGGCCGTCTGCCAGTAGCGGTTAGGTCATACAGTGGAACCCCTCTCTAGCGACCTTTAAAATGTTGACAAAAATCGGTCCTTGTGGAGGGGGGTCCTTATAGAGGGAGGGGGGCGGAGTCAGGGGGCCACAAAGAAAGTCAGATTTAAAAAAAAAAGAAAACAGAGAAGTTTGAGTTGCTGACGACCGTTCCCTCTGAAAGCAAACTGCTTCGATTTCATGTTTGTCCTTGGTGTCCACCAGTTCTGGTGCATGTACTACCCTGGCCAAGTTTCCTCTCAAGACATCAAAGAGACCGCCCCAGTATACTCTACAGCCTCTGGGCGAACCACCTCTCATAGCTAAAACTGGGTCAATGACCCCTGGGAAGAAGGTCAGTGTCTATAAAATTTTACTCCTAGGCCTGCGGCCAGGGGGGGGGGAGTATACCGGTACCATTTGAGAATCAGACCAAATGAGAATTGAACCATTTGAGAACATCCTTTTTTTTCAATCACTACATCGAAGGCCTGCGGCCCGGGGTTCACATGGGTTGGTTTGTTTGTTTGTTTCAAACCCACACCCATATACACACATTTCCCATTTAAACCATTTGTCGGCCCCCTGTCGATATTTATCGACTAAGTTCCTTGTGTGTCTTGCTGCTGATCAAGAACCACGTTCATGGTGGGATTTTGCTGAAAAAGCTGTAACAAATCACATTCCAATGGCGCTTTCATGCTTCAAGTTTTTGGAAAGTTAAAGGTATCGTCCCGTTCCCGTATACGCCATTCTTGTTATTCACCATAGATCTGCCCAGGCTTATACACGGGGTGGGAGCATCCCCCCACTTGGACATTTACGAAAAGTCTACAGCATGGCCGCTCTCTGTGCAGCATGGGGAATGTAACTTTAAAAGAGTATCATTCTAGAAACTGTCGCTTGTGTTAATCTGCGAAAATATTTGTTTCTATAATTTCGGACTCTGCGCAGAAGTCAGCCAGGCTGTTGATTTTTTGTATGTGTCTAATTGGAAGGGTGCTCTTCCTCCATGTAAAAGCCTGGTCAGATATAAGGTGGGTGATAACATTGTATACACGGGAAGGACTATCATTAAAGAGCAGTTAACAAAGTCTACTTGTGCAGCCATTTTCCACTCTATTTTAATTGACGTCTTGGACTCTTCTGAACTGAACTCATTGACGCCTCAGGTGTTTTAAAGGCAGATCTTGCCGATAATTTTGGCGCCTCACAATTATTCGCAGTCAGCATTTGTCTAGCAGGTGTCAGCTCGAACATTCTGGTTAACATGTCTTGATAGCTGAACACTGAGTTTTTACGACTCTGCACGTGCACTCACACAGAGTCGCTGGTATCTCTTTAAAAGCGAATATTTTTCCATCCACCATTGCTCGTGAAAATGTGATCCTTGCACTGAGGTAAGTTATTGTCAATTCCTCCGAAAAACAAATACACCTGCTGATCTGATACTGTTACGTAAATATCTGTACCTGCTCAGCGGTTAAGCAAAAACCGGAAACGACTGACAGTTTTCCAGTCAAAGAAGATGCACTTTAACTTTGTGGAATTGTCTGAAGACTATAAAACAATGCGATAATCTCGTTGACACTGACACAGAAGCTTGGTAAAACTGATCTAATCACAGATAAAAGATTATATTTGTTGTCCCCTTGACGCCTGATGGTCGTCTGGAGACAGAAGTCTCCTTGGTGTGGATTGCATTTGCCATTTAGTTTGTCTGCAAAGATGATCGGCAGTGTACTGGAGAAATCAAGAACAAGTTCGTTTCAAGCTGCCTCCGCTTTTCTGTTTTCTGTTGTTGAGCACACACCCGCCCCCCCCCCCCCCCCTCCCCCACCGCATTCTCCGTTCTCTCTCTCTCTCTCTCTCTCTCTCTCTCTCTCTCTCTCTCTCTCTCTCTCTCTCTCTCTTCTTGCTTGTTTGGGGGTACTGAATTTGGTGTCTTCAGCAGGTGAGAAGATGGACATTAGTAATCGATGTGGGGTAACCCGGCCTGCCCCTCTCCCTCTCTGTCTCTATTTGCCTGTCTCCGTCTCTCTCTCCGTCTCTCTCTCCGTCTCTCTCTGTCTCTCTCTCTCTGTCTTCCGAGCAAGGCGTACAAAATGCTGAAATATCTCCATGAACAAAATAAGAAAACATGGGCCTCCTCGATCTGTTACACTCTGTACATGTACGGTTTTGATGAAGTATGGGAAAACCAAGGTGTTGGCGATGAGAGGGCGTTCCTAACAGCATTTAAAGAAACACTTATTTCATCCTATAAGCAAACCTGGCTTGAAAATGTACAAGGAAGTGAACGTTTCTCTCTGTACAGAACCTTCAAATCAACCCTAACATTATCCAACTATTTAAGTGATTTGAAACATATTAAAGCTAGAAATCTGATTAGACTTAGATTGGGAGTATCTCCTCTGAAAGTGCATCGATTTCGCTTTAATTTAAATGCAACCTCCGCTGATTTATCTTGTCCATTTTGTTGTGGCAGTGTTGAAGATGAAGTCCACTTTGTTTTAGTATGCCCTAAAAATGCTGAGTTAAGAGAATATTATATTCCACGAAAATACACTAGAATCCCATCATTGTTTAAATTAACCATGCTGTTTTCAAACACTAGTAAGCCGCTCTTGCTACTTTTTCTACATTTGTCATGAAGGCGCTTTCCATTCGTAATCCATAATCCGTAAACGAAACAGGGCGATACTAGTAGGATGTTCTTGTTTTTGTTTACTATGTGCATTTGTATGCTGGTGCTTGAGATGTGCTCATCTCCATGAAAAGGGCCCAAGGCCTACTCATTAAAGCATTCAGACTTCAGACTTCAGACTTCTCTCTCTGTCTCTCTCTCCATCTCTCGCTTCTTTCTCTCTCTCTCTCTCTCTCTCTCTCTCTCTCTCTCTCTCTCTCAGCCCCCTTTGTCTCCTCCCTCCCTCCCTCACTGTCTCTGTCTCTCTCTCTCTCTCTCTCTCTCTCGCTCTCTCTCTCTCGTCTTTTCCCTGTTTCTTGTCTATTTTGTATCTTCAACAGGTCAGAAGATTGGCGTTGAAAAATCGGTGTGAAATTGGCACCTGCGGTTTCACTCGGTGCTCCTCTGCAAGCTTGCGACCTGATCCGAATTGAAGTGCAGTTGTAAATCTTTTTGGACTAAATAAAAGTTACGTGTGTCAGAAAGTGCCCGATTTGTGCACCACGTGAACCTGATTATACTACCCCTAGCTGTGGAGCAATACGTTAACTTTATGGGCGCGAGGGGATCACTCCCCCCGCGGGTTAGGGAGAAGAATTTACCCGATGCTCCCCAGCATATCGTAAGAGGCGACTAACGGATTCTGTTTCTCTTTTTACCCTTGTCAAGTGTTTCTTGTATAGAATATAGTCAATTTTTGTAAAGATTTTAGTCAAGCAGTATGTAAGAAATGTTAAGTCCTTTGTACTGGAAACTTGCATTCTCCCAGTAAGGTAAATACATTGTACTACGTTGCAAGCCCCTGGAGCAAATTTTTGATTAGTGCTTTTGTGAACAAGAAACAATTGACAAGTGGCTCTATCCCATCCCCCCCCCCCCCCCCCATTTCCCCGTCGCGATATAACCTTCGTGGTTGAAAACGACGTTAAACACCATATAAAGAAAGAAAGAAAGAGGGGATCACTTGTAGCAGGAATGAGTTATTGATAATGTTTGCTATATCACAGCAGTTTGCTGATAAGGCTATTGTTAGTGTTGGTTATACTAGAGATATGAGCATGATACTTCTCTAATTGACCGTTGTCAACCGTAAGTAGGTTTGCTCTGCCGGTATGGCGTTGAGTAAGAGGTAGAGTTCTGTACATTGCTGGAAATGTCAGCTTTTTGAATAGAGAAGAAACCCTCACTAAAACTTCTCAAACAGGAACTCTCTCTCTCTGTCTCTCTTTTTTTCCACACACATACAAGGCCAACACACACACACACACACACACACACACACACACACACACACACACACACACACACACACACACACACACACATTTTCTGTTTTATTTCAACAAGTGATTAACAGGTCTCTGAGTTTTACAGCCAAGAAAAGGCAACTCAGTGCGGACGCCTCAAGTGCACTCCAGAGTTATCCACCCCGAGTTGCACTCACCCCGACTTGCTTGTCTGGCATCTAGTTCATTTCTCTTTAGAATTCACGAATAAATAATGTAAGGGGAGAAGTTTAAGATTCGGTCACATCCGTTCAGCTTTTATTAGCGTCTTCCGTCTTTTTCTTTCAGTTATAGCCAAACTGTAGCAGTTGGTTGTGTGGGGCCACTGCAGCTATAGTTAGATCTCCTTTTGTGAAAAACTCGGAGTTATAACAAACAGGCTTAATTTGACAACCTGTTACAAAAGAAAAAAAACCCCATTACCTCAAGATTTATTGATCAACCATAGAAGATTGCTGACATCAGCGAAAACGAGCTTCACTGTCACTAAAACTGTGAAACACGCGTCAGCCTGAATATGAAGAGTGGCCAATTCAGTTTTGTGGCAAAACATATATTCATCTCCCAAGGCTAAACATCCATAAATAGTCTAGATGAGACCTAATCCTTCCATGAAATGCCGCAACCTGGGTGGTATATGATAAACAGTGAGGAGGAGGAGAGAGAAAGAATTGAATTGAATTGAACTTTATTTTACAAGGATTTAGATTTAAGGCTACGGCTTTTCTTACAATCTGTCCTTGGGACGCATAGACACACAATTATATTATTAAAAAAAAAAAAAAAAATTAAAAATTAAAAAGTTAAAATGTTAACCAACAAAAGGAGGTCGGAAAACGTGATAATAAAGATGACGATGATGATGATGATGACGATAATGATGATGATAGTGATGATGATGATGATAAAGATGAGGCATGAAGAGCATACATGTGGTTATTCATAAAATCAAATGCATACTATGCAGGTAATTATAATTACAAGCTGGTGGCAATCGAACATGTAGCAATAGAGTAACAAAAAATATGTTCAGAATATACAATGCACAGCATATTTTTGACGTAATACTAAGTTTGGTAAGTCAAAAGGCGTTAAACTACTCAGACATTAAGTGGTTTTTTACACATTTTTTAAAACTTTTTAATGACTTTAGGTGCTTAAAGGATGATGGAAGTGAATTCCAAACTGAAGTACCAGAAAAAGCAAGACTGGTCTTATACAGGTCAATTCGTGGAATTGGTGGGATCAGGTTGACCGACCCATATCTGTGGGTAGCTTTATTAAATAATGATGTAATGTAAATCGGCACTTTACCGTGATACAATTTATGCATGAAAATGGCTTTGTTTAACTTGAGATGCTTTTCCAGTGGAAGAAAGTTAAGCATTTTTAATTTCATATCTGTTGAGGCATTATCCTTTACGATGAGTTTGGCCGAGCGACGATAGAGAGAGTCTAACTTTTTCAAGTGGACATCACTGCTGCCATCCCAGAGCGTCGAAACATAATTAATGTGAGGCATTACATGAGCATGGTGGAACATTTCCAGAGTCCTTCTGTCGGTATATTGCTTTAACTTGGATAGGAGGAAAACGTTCTTGGCTACTTTCTTGCAAATATGCTGTATTTGTGCCTGCCACTTGAATTCACAATCAAGAATTACCCCTAAAACGCGATGCTGTTGAACTTGTTCAATTGATTGCGTACCAATAGTAAGATTTAGCTTGAGTGGAGAAATCTGATGTTTTTGTCTGGTTGCAATTACCATACTTTTAGTTTTTATTGGATGGACAAGCATAGCATTAGCACTACACCAGTTATTTACATCGTTTAAAGCTGTTTGAAGGGAGGACTCTATTACTGTAACAGACTTTCCACTTGAGTGAAGAGAAGAATCGTCAGCAAAAAAATCACTTCTTACATTACTGTCAGAAATGTGCAGTGGCAGATCATTGATATACAGACAGAACAAGATCGGCCCAAGCACTGACCCTTGAGGCACCCCGCATTTCACAGTCTCCTCAGTAGATATTTTACAGTTTAGGGCAGTATATTGAGATCTGTCCTGTAAATAGGAAGCAAAAAAGTTACACACTGAACTGTTTCTGAGATACAACTGTAATTTCTTCAGTAAAATTGAATGATCAACAGAGAGAGAGAGAGAGAGAGAGAGAGAGAGAGAGAGAGAGAGAGAGAGAGAGAGAGAGAGAGAGAGAGAGAGAGAGAGAGAGAGAGAGAGAGAGAGAGAGAGAGAGAGAGTCGGGGGGGGGGGGGAGAATGAGCGAGAGAGAGTGCAATTTGGGGGGAAGGGAGGTAGAGACAGAGAGGAGGGGGGACCTTAGATGGAAGACAGACAGACAGGCGAACAGAAAGAAATATAATTATAGTCTGACAGAGAGAGAGCAACTTATGGGAAGGATGAGAGAGAAGAGACACAGAGAGAGGCAGTGTTCAGAGAATTGTGGTAGGTGTTTTACAAGGCCTTATTCCTTTTTACATTTAGTCAAGTTTTGACTAAATGTTTTAACATAGAGGGGGAATCGAGACGAGGGTCGTGGTGTATGTGTGTGTGTGTGTGTGTGTGTGTGTGTGTGTCTGTCTGTGTCTGTGTCTGTGTCTGTGTCTGTGTCTGTCTATCTGTGCGTGTGTGTGTGTAGAGCGATTCAGACTAAACTACTTGACCGATCTTTATGAAATTTGACATGAGAGTTCCTGGGAATGATATCCCCGGACTTTTTTCCTCCATTTTTTCGATAAATACCTTTGATGACGTCATATCCGGCTTTTTGTAAAAGTTGAGGCGGCACTGTCACACCCTCATTTTTCAATCAAATTGATTGAAATTTTGGCAAAGCAATCTTCGACGAAGGCCGGACTTTGGTATTGCATTTCAGCTTGGTGGCTTAAAACTAATGAATCAGTTTGGTCATTAAAAATCGGAAACTTGTAATTAAAATTATATTTGTATTAAACGATCCAAAAACAATTTCATCTTATTCTTCGTCATTTTCTGATTCAAAAAACATATACATATGTTATATTTGGATTACAAACAAGCTCTGCATCTGAAAATTAAAAAATATGAAAATTATGATTAAAATTATTTTTTCAAAATCGATTTAGAAACAATTTCATCTTATTCCCTGTCGGTCCCTGATTCCAAAAACATATAGATATGATATGTTTGGATTAAAAACAAACTCAATAAGCTAAAAAGAATAGACATACAGAAAAGCGTGTTATCCTGCTCAGCGCGACCACTACCGCACTATTCTGCATGGCTTGTCGATTTCACTGCCTTTGCCACGAACGGTGGACTGACGAAACTACGAGTATGTGCGTTCAGTTTCATTCTGTGAGTTCGACAGCTTGACTAAATGTTGTTATTTCGCCTTACGCGACTTGTTCCTCCTTGAAGTCAGTTACCCTTCGGCACTCAACAAGCCGTATCTGAACGTATATGTACGTACCAACGGTAAACTAGATACCAGGC
>NC_090249.1:48093189-48155689 GCF_037325665.1 Littorina saxatilis
AGAGAGAGAGAGAGAGAGAGAGAGAGAGAGAGAGAGAGAGAGAGAGAGAGAGAGAGAGAGAGAGAGAGAGAGAGAGAGAGAGAGAGAGAGAGAGAGAGAGAGTATAGTGGGGCTTACTGGATTTGCTCTGTCTGTTTGTTTGGTTGTTTGTTTGAGGCGGGCGGTCAGTCGGTCGGTGTTTGTCGGGTAAGACTTGTATCTCTGGGTGAATTAAGCTCAAATTTCGTGAATTGTTAGGAATAGGGTTCGATAGGGTGTAATAAACTATGCAAAAAATTACATTCCTGGCGGTAGTCAAACGGAACATATTGGCTTTTAACGCTTTTACAAACCGAGCCAGGGGACGAAACCCACTGACAAGACCCATAGGTTTGCGGGAATTCCCGCACCCAGAACTCTGAGCTTCTATCACTGACAGCATGCGTTGGATTAGAACTCCGGTCAAAAACAAGTGTTGACCTTAACGGGATGAAGAAGCCGCCCTTGGTAATATGAGGGTGGGACATGGATTTTTGATCGAGACTTCATGTAAATCTTTTTAATTCTACTCTATATACAATGACTTGTGCTTTATCATTCCTTTCTTTGGCTTTGTTTGCATACTTAGGTAAAATATAGTCTTACATTTAGTGTTAACACTTAAGCCCCATGATTTGTTTTGAGCTGCTATACATATAAAATAACTTGTGATTGAACATTCCTTTCTTTGTAGTTGTTGGCAAGATGTTGTAAACTGAACTCTTACAGATAAACATTGTTTGGCCATATGATTTTTTTGGGTTCTGATGTATAAAAAATGACTTGTGCTTTTGAATGTTTTTCTTCGCGGTTGTTTCACTACTCCTTAATTGTTTGGCCAAACATGGCGTTGTAAGCTGAACTCACACAGTTTGACTTGATAGTTTGGCCAAACATGGCGTTGTAAGCTGAACTCACACAGTTTGACTTGATAGTTAGGTCACGTGATTGTTTCTGAAGCTGTGTGCATCATGCAGAGGAAGGCACACATTTTGTTTAGATTCTGCTGTATAAATATGTATAGCACTAATATGTCTTGAATCTTTATAATTTCTTTTCTTTTTTTTTAAGATTCTTAACATGCTCCTTTATAAGTTTAGCCAGAGATGCTGTTGTAAACTAAAAACTTACAATTACTTTGGATTTAATAGTTCATTCACAACATTGTTTTAGTTCTGCTGTTTTACAATTATATAACAAATTTGTATTCGTATCACTACTTTGATAAAGTGATGGTTAATACAACTGATCTTTTGCAAACTAATATTTGATTTGCATCACTGATTTCCTCGTGCGGGTGTTCCTGTTGCATGAGTCTGCACACAGCACACATACACACAAACACACACTAACACATTAACACACACACATTAACACACACACATTAACACACACACATTAACACACACACATTAACACACACACATTAACACACACATGCAAATAAGACTAAAAAAACGACGGGCGCAGTGGCGTGGTGGTAAGACGTCGGCCTCCTAATCAGGAGATCGTGAGTATCGAATCCCGGTCGCTGCCGCCTGGTGGGTTAAGAGTGGAGATTTTTCCGATCTCCCAGGTCAACTTATGTGCAGACCTGCTAGTGACTTAACCCCCTTCGTGTGTACACGCAAGCACAAGACCAAGTGCGCACGGAAAAGATCCTGTAATCCATGTCAGAGTTCGGTGGGTTATAGAAACACGAAAATACCCAGCATGCCTCCCCCGAAATCGGCGTATGGCTGCCTGAATGGCGGGGTACAAACGGCCATACACGTAAAATCCACTCGTGCTAAAAACATGAGTGAACGTGGGAATCTAAGCCCATGAACGAAGAAGAAGAAGACTAAAAAAACAACAACTTTATTTTAATCCCCCAAAACAGAGGTATCGGACATATTAAAGCAACAAACTAAAGACACACGCACATGCACACACTCACCAATGACTACTCTCTCTCTCTCTCTCTCTCTCTCTCTCTCTCTCTCTCTCTCTCTCTCTCTCTCTCTCTCTCTCTCTCCCTCTCTCTCACTCTATGGCTCAGTATGGTTTGAAACAGTTTTGCGTGACTTAACCTTCACACTACCAATGATATTGGTCATGTACAGCCCATACTTTCTAAAGAAGATTCAACATAAAAACTATGCATCTACACAACCCACGCCATCTGAAAAAAGATAAACTCATTACCGCCTCTTTCCCCAGTAAATGACGTACACAGTTTTGCGTCACTTAACCTTCACAGTACCAATGATATTACTCATGAACGGCCCATACTTTCTAAAGAAATATTCAACACTAAAAAGTATCCTTCTACACAACCCACGCCATCCAAATAGAAATAAACAAAGTAAAATGCCTTCTTTAATTCAAAAGTGGGTCGTCCACAACCCACCACATATAGATTGTGTAGTTCAAATGACGTCACTATTTATTTGTTTATTTACGGAATAATTCTTCAAAAATCGGTCGTTATGAACGATCTATGGTGTTTGAGATTTACATGAAGTCTCGATCAAAACTCCATGTCCCACCCCCATATTACCAAGGGCGGCTTCTTGACCCCGTTAAGGTCAACACTTGTTATTTTTATTTTTCATAATGACATATTGATTTCTTATTCCTGTTTGGGAGTGAGGCAGGTGGGACTGAAATGCAAACAAAAAAACCAAACAAAAACCAAGAAAGAAATTGAGTCAAGGAGGCAAGTCACCAACATATTTCTGTATTAGTTTCTTATTTTCGTTTGGGAGTGAGGCAGGTGGGATTGAAATGCAAAACAAACAAAAACAATAAACAGATTCAGCCAAGGACGCAAGTCACTAACATAATTCTGACAGACTACAAGCGCACTCCAGGAGGACCATATCGTGTCGAAGATAATGCAATCCCCGCTGCGCAACGTGCAACAATCAGCGCCTTCTGTCTGATCAACAACGATTCGAGCATCTGCATCTGCCGCCCTCACACGTGCTTACCGCCCTTGTCGTGGAGTAGCGGCCCTTTATAGTTATCATACTAAGGAGGCTCATTCTGCCCAGAAGAGGGCGCTCCTTGATGGCTCTGTTTGACGCGACCTTGACCTGTTGATTGCTGATATCAGCCTTGTGTCCACTTGCTACTATGTCGCGAACGATACGGCGCGATTTATGAGAAGCGTAACGTTCTTTGCGACGCGTGAGATAGAAATTACGCAAAGCTATTCATAAACAGATTTCCTCCTTTGGTCTTGTTCCCCCATTAAGAACAATTAGATAAATAAATAAGTTGGAAAAAACCACACATACAAATCTGTATATTATCAAAGTACCCGTTTTTGATTGGTTCAATCATGCTGTCAGTGACGAGGACGCAAAACACAAGTGCCCTAACTGGTATTCGTTTGGCAGAACGGGTCAGCATCAGGTCCTTAGAAGTTTCCAATACTTGTAATTTAAGATACTCATCATCAAATGATCAGGCCAAAGTGTATCTTTAAACACGGGTTGAGCAATCCCTCTTGGCGTCCGTCTTCCGTTTTTCTTTTGCGTTCGTTGGCTGCGACTCCCACGTACACTCGTATCTTTGCACGAGTGGGCTTTCACGTGTATGGCCATTTCCCCTCCGCCTTTTAGGCAGTTATACTCCGTTTCGGGTTAGCCCTCATTCCAAAAGTCGACGTTCGCCCGTTCGTATCGATTTGTTGGGATTTTTGTTTTACTTTTGCTAACTGCTGATCTTTCATACGGTTGGAGCAGTGCTGATAATCATTGAGATCATGTTAACATGCGATGAAAACATTGTCT
The DNA here is from genome assembly GCF_037325665.1 of Littorina saxatilis. Taxonomy (NCBI): domain Eukaryota; kingdom Metazoa; phylum Mollusca; class Gastropoda; order Littorinimorpha; family Littorinidae; genus Littorina; species Littorina saxatilis. The sequence goes on from NC_090249.1 coordinate 48,096,990, forward strand.
ATCAACTTCGAGATTTGAAGATAATTATCTAGCCGTTATGAAACTGAAGAAGTCTTAAACTTCAATTTATAGAAACAAGTTCATGAATGCATCGATGCTTCATGCTGATATTAGACGGATGACTTGTGGCTATTTAAAACAAAAACAAGCCTACTAATACACTCATCGAGAAATTTTGGACGTTCTATTAACAGCTCAAACAGTCATACAGCGAATCCATAAGCTCACCTCTTCGACCCTCCCCTCCCATTCTCCACCACCACCAACACGGATACAGATAATTGTACCGTGTGACAGCACCCTTTCACGTCATCGGTTGCGGAGATCAATAGAAATCATAGTGTTGAGATGCTCGGAATGTGACTGCAATGAGCTTCACCGTGGATTTAAAGGGACAGTTCTTCCAAAGCCTCGTGAAATGTTTGACGTCAAATCAAAAAGACGCCACTCTGGAGATTATAGCGTCAAATGTAAGTTCTCAAAATTCTTCCAGAAGAGAATTGAATTGTTTTGAGAATGACTTCTGTATTGGTGACTACGTCATCAATAGCAGTGAAAAATTAGGTCCCTGCCTGACTGTAGTTTGACACGACCTCATTTTCATGATATACACACGTTTGTGTATATGGTTTATAGTTATGATATAGGTGGTCTCTCTCGCGTATGTGGGATAAACAGATCATTTTACCTTGTCATGTTATTGGTTGCCGAGATCAATAGAAATCAGAGTGATGATATGCTCGGAATGTGACAGCAAAGTGCATGCTTCACCGGTGAATTAACGGCACACTCCTTCCCACAGAAACAGTTCGGCTCACCATATCAGATCTGGTCAGGCTTTTACATGGGATAATGAGTTGAATCAATGGGGCATAACAAGCTAAGCCAATAAACGTACTCAGCAAACACAGTATAAGATCGGATTTGGCGGACGAATTCAACGGATGTTAAAAGGATAAGGGGATTTGTAAAAGGAGGAAAAAGGAGGATCGTGCCTTTAATCTTTGTCATAAAACTCAAGAGTGCGCAATAAATCGTAGCGCCTCTGACACCTGTGACACGGAGCGACGTGCTCAAGTTGAACACATGGGTTGTTAGGTTCACCTGGCCTACCTGTGGGGGGATTTACCTGTGGTAAACTGGGGGATGATGTCACTGATGCGTGTGTTTGTGTTTGTATCATTGACTTGTATACTATGAGGCTGTGGGGCGCTCTTGGGTTTGTTTTGATGTGTGTTTATTCACTGTTGGTTTTGACGTATGGGGACTTGTCACATGCAATAGAGAAGACATGCACTTGGGACCAAAGCATGTTATTTTATGTTATGTTAGGTTAAGTCATATCATGTTATAATACTGATATTCATTTGGCACAATCCTACTTTAGTTCTTAGCGCCTTACAATAACAACAACAACAACAACAACAACAACAACAACAACAACATTGTGTCATGACATGCTGATCTTATCTTATCTTATGGTGACGCTAGCCAGTCACAACAATCGACCTTGACAAACGTGGGCGTGGGCTCAATAGGCTATGCATGATCTCATCCAGATGTCTCATGAATAACTTGAAAGACTTCCTCCTTTGGTGTTGCTCTGCTGAGTAATTTAACGTCAGCTCCAGTTAAAAAAAAAACCGCACCATAACAAACAAACAAACAAAACACCTGGAGCAAACCTGACATCAGTTGCTGTCAGCATAACTAAACTTGGCGATGATTTCATCGGGAACTGTGCAGTTCTTCCTACATGTAGGTCCTTTTTAATCGGAAACCATTGCATACAACACGCTCACTCACACACACACACACACACACACACACACACACACACACACACACACACACACACACACACACACAAACACACATACACACACGCACACACATACACACACACACACACACACACATACACACACACACACACACACACACACACACACACACACAGTGTGTCTGTCCGTATGTGTGCTGTCTACATGTCCGTCTGTCTGTCCTGTCTGTCTGTCTGTCTCTCTCTCTCTCTCTCTTTCTTTGTCTCTCTCTCTCCCTCTCCTGATTAACCTGATTACAAATTCTTAGTTTTTTGTGTGTTTTTTTTTCTTTTTCTTTTTTCTGACTTCAACAGTTGTGTCATCATTTTCCCTTCTTTTTTTTTCTTTTTTTTTTAATTTTAATTCAAACATGTAGTAAACCTGGAGTATATCATACATTTCTATCCCGTAAATAACAGTCTCTAAATATTATTATTTCAAACACTCAATTTAAACTTACACTTGTTTTATACCAGGCCCCTGAGGGTTAAGTCCCTTTGAAAAATAAATAATATTTCAAGGGGTGTCCCATATATCTAAATTTACTTATACACATTTTTCCAATCAAGATTAAATGGGTAAGATACTTAGACATATGTCAAACCATTCTTATCTTGCACACAAATCAGCACATCTGTTGCTTGTAAAATAATTGCTATGTTATATCGATCGTAAAACAATGTTTCAACATGCTTCCACAAATGGTGAATTTTACTGCAATAGAAAAAGAAATGTTCAATATAATCAACTTGTTCAATACAATATGGACATTTATCGTTATTTGCGAGCCCCATTTTTAAGAGAAGAATATTGGTTGGGTATATATTGTGTAATATCTTCCACTGTAATTCTTTTAGTCTGGTTTCTGTTGTTGTCTCTTTTGCATTAAGCCAAACTTTTTCTTCAATATTAATACCAAGTTTGTTCAGCCAAAATCGAACACAGCAGGGTGGACTATATTTCATATCTGTCATAAAATTTCGAAAATCTCTAGCTTTTAACATCACTTTATCATTAAAATACAATTTCGAAAATTCTTCAGTAACAGCATATACATAATCCGTATTGTTCTTTAAATAACGAGACAACGCCGAGTGAACAAATTCTTAGTTAATTAGTTATTCGTTTGGCTATTTAAAACATGTTATATAAAATAAATGTAATGTATAATGTCATGTATGTCTAAAAGGGACAGGTTGGATGATTAGGTATCGCCTAAAACCTTTATCCCTTTGTATTACAGTTTTGAATCTGAATCTGAATCTGAATCTCCCCCTCTCTCTCCATCTTTCTCCCCCCCCCCCCCCCCCCCCCATCTCTCTCTCTCTCACACACAGTCTCTCTCTGACCGGCCAGGAATACACCAGTCATCCAACAGCGGAATTGTTATTACCTCGTGTTTCAAAATTTTAACTCATAAGTGCCTGGCGGTTACACGCCATATACGAGGGTTGTGCAATGCGTTACGACGCGGTATTTCCGTACGTGTAGCGCGATACGCTGTCCAGAATCCAGCGCAAATGGGTTTCGCCATGGTATTTTGAGGGATATAACCTTTCTTTTGTTAATCATAACGCATGCAAACACATGCGAACGCACGCACTCACGTTTATACGCACGCACACACAATACACTTACACGCACGCACGCACGCACGTACATGACGACACACTTCGCGAAGTCGACTTCGCCCAATTAATATCAGGCTTCATCCCATTTTGTGAGGGTACGTGACAGCTGATCCAAAATGAAATGTTGACATAAGTTGAGAGCGTCGGGCTGGTATTAACCCAGTGTGGTCTACGACGATACGTACAGGTTTCATGAATGGATATTCTCGCTCTTGGTACAGGAGGGTCAATACCTTCAGCAGTACGTGTACTCTTAACATGAACCAGACTTACTCTTCTTGTTAGTCACCATGAGACAGACAGACGGACATATAAACAGACAGACGGACGGACGGACGGACGTTTGTGTGGGTAATTCATCTGATATGCCAATTGATATTACTCTGGATGACGAGGACGAGAGAGAAAGAGAGAGAGAGAGAGACATACAGACGAACAGAAAGAAATGCAGACCGACAGACAGAGACAGCCAGCCAGCCAGACATGGGTACTGAATTAATCTGAGACGCCAATTGATGTTAGGCTGATGTATGTATTAGTCTGCACAGTTTAGAGCGTACTTGCATGCTTCGTTTTCGTAGACTCCCCCCTCAACCCGTCCCAATCCAACCACAGTCATCCTCGCCTTCTCGGGAGCGAGATGCGTGTACAAGGTGTGTCAGAAGTACAGTGTACACATATAATAGATTCAAAATCTGTGAGACAGATGTAGTTAATCTCAGACTAAAAGACAAAGGAGAGGAGGAGGACGGTGGTCGGTTATTGTTTTAGGTTTCACTCTGTCTGTTTGTCAATGTGTCTGTCCGTATATATCTCTGGTTTTTATCGTCTCTTCAGCAGATATTGCCACCCGAGACCGATGCATGCACAAGCTTTTTTCCTTTCTCATGGAGGAGGACCTCAACCACGACATTAGGAAAGTTAACTTTGAGCTCCAAATAAGATGCATGAAGGCAGCACGTGCCCTCAGTAAAACTGATATCCTCAACAGGAAAAAAGTAGAAGAAAAAAAACCCACACACAAACAAAACCACAGCGTTTCCAATATGATTAAAACGAACACAAAACAGTCACACTTGTTTCGCATACGGATACAAACAAAGTCTTGTTTCACTAAAACTGTGTCGTCAGGTGCAAACGTGAGCGCGCAGGAGGTGTTTGGATTACGCAGCCATGACCTTGAAACTGTCGAGAAAATCTGTTCTAAACCCACAACAGTGGTTCATTCTCAACCGGACAGATCATAGCGTTGTGGTTGTTTTATTTCCACCTTTACTTGCCTGTTTTCATTTGAACAGGTGTCTAATCTTGTGAACAGATTTGCCACACCTGCATCATCGTAAACAAAACAGAGTTTGAAAGACATTGAATTAAAGGTGGTCGTCTACATTTTTGCTTTTTTTCAATAATCTTATGGTTATATTTCGATACAAAATTATGTCAAATGATGAATGAACCATGGGGAAAAAATTTATAGAAAAACAAATATATGTTAAAAAAGATTTTATTTTTGGTTAGCGTGACTCACGCTTCCAATATTTTGTTTTCTGTTTGCTGAGAACATGTGCTTTGCCTAAAAATACTGACCAATCAAATTCATGTCACTATGCTTATAGCCACGCCCAAACAAGTGCAGCAACAGTTTGACACTGGAGCGCTGTCCACGCTTTTTTATAAACGCACGAAATGCACGGGATTTGAGAGGAGTTTTGCGCTTGGCATTTTCCAAATAAGGATATCCTACTATGAGTACTACGCTGGAATACTACAATGAATTTTCAAACGGCTACACTGGCTTCGTCTTTCCTGATCGAAAGGGGGTGTAGTGTTGATATTAGTAGATAATAGACTCTGCATTTTAATGGTCAAATGGCGATTTTGGTATAAAAATGTAGACAAGGACCTGTAAGTAGTAGTCAGACGATTTGAACTCGCGAACGAAGTTGGTCAGAAATGAGCCTGATGTCTCGAGGTCGCGAGATTTGTATCACAAGAGGTATTGTTATAAACTTGAGAAACGAAAACAAGCAAGCGGAACTAGAAGAAGAACAAGTAGGAGCATAATAAGTAATAGAGTATATACATCATAAGTAATAATTATAGTCTAAGATGGGGGTCACACCCGGGAACATGCCCCGAATGGTTTTACCGTGAGGGCGTTAAACAACACTTATCATCATCGTCGTAGTAGTCGTCGTTGCCGTTGCACAGTGGACGTTGTCTTCGTCGTAGGAGTAGTATCAGTAGTTTGTATTGCGGTTGCTGTGGTAGTAGTAGTAGTGGTAACTGTCGTCGTCGTCATCGTATTAGTTGCATTATAGTGAAAAGTCATGGTATTAGCAATTGTTGTTCTGTTGGGGTGGTGGTTATAGGAGGAGACGGGAAGGGGTGGAGAGGCGAACGGATTACAAGTTGAGAAAGAAAATATAAAATGGTGACGATAGAGTACGACAACAAAGTGGAGCAAACAGCAAATACTACAACAACACCAGTATAACAACCACTGTCACTTCAAAACAAACCCATCTATGACGGCTTACTAGTGCCAAAACCTCATAATTGTAATTACCATTTTCACGTGTTTATTACTAATTTTCCCGGGAAAATTACTAACTTTCACCTGTTAATTTCTAATTTTTAGTTTTGGCTCACTTCCTGACGGATTGCTAGTGCCAAAACTAAAAATTAGTAATTTTCCCGTGAAAATGAGTAACTAACAAGTAAAAACAGTAACTGACAGCGTTAATTAGTAATTATCACGTGATAATGGGTAACCCCAGGTTTTGGCACTAGTAAGCCGTCATAGGGCTTACTAGTGCCAAAACCTCATAATTGTAATTATCAAGAGAAAATTAGTAATTTTCCCTTGATAATTACCATTTTCACGTGTTAATTACTAATCCGGGAAAATTACTAACTTTCACCTGTTAATTACTAATTTTTAGTTTTGGCTCATTTCCTGACGGATTGCCAGTGCCAAAACTAAAAATTAGTCATTTTCCCGTGAAAATAACTAATTATCCCGTGAAAATGAGTAACTAACGAGTGAAAACAGTAACTGACAGCGTTAATTAGTAATTATCACGTGATAATGGGTAACCCCAGGTTTTGGCACTAGTAAGCCGTCATACCCATCGCCGCGACACACACCTAGGGTCACTGATCTTTCGCTTCAACTTTATAGGGTTGTTTTTGTTAGTACGCTTCATCAGATTCGCCAGATTCTTGGCACACAACCAAACACTTTCGGGTCAAAAGCGATCATCACTTTCTCTTGACATTTCGACAAGTATGCTGTTAGATTCGTATCAAGGCGTTATACTTCTTTGGCAGTAAAAAGTAACATACACGTGTTAAGTGCGAGTGAAAGCTACAGGTACTATCAGCAATTAAATCAAACACCCTCGGGGGTTGGGTACTGACGTTTACATCATTTGCATCACAAGTATACCCTTCAGGTCACAATCATCGGGAAGCAATAGGACCACGATCAACCGGGGAAAACAGATTTGTATCATCAACCATTGGTGTTATGCTTAATCAATGAAGATCGGCACTATACGACCTGCTCAGGAGAGTTCGTTTTGTCCAAACCAGCAAACTAATGATGCGGAACGGCCAACGATTGAAGAGAGAATTAGGTGAAGTAGGATGGAGAAACATTGCCAGTTTTGGGGGGAAAATCAGCGTTCGATCAATAAATCCAAGAATCTCCCTTGCCTCTTGCAGTGCAAAAATGAACGCGATTCTGTTAAAAATAAAATTCGGAGGGGGGAGTAATTATTGCATGTTACATTAAAGAACAGTTCAACACCTGAAAGTCTCACAGACTTCATGTGATCAACTTTTCTGGATAAAACCGGTCCATGTTCATTTTTGTTGTTATTTTTTTCTAGATGACATTTCCTTCGTGAGGAGCGCCCTCGGGGAGACCAGCATTAAATTTACTGTGCGCAGAGAAGCAAAGATGAAACACTAAATATTAATGAAATAATCAGACATAGATAATATTTGTCCCGTAAATACTTCTATTTCGCAGCAAAGATGGAATAATAACTAATCATACATATATAAATAAACGTTTTGTTTATGCGACTATGTGGATAGTGAAATAGTTATCTCAGCAGATCTGTTATGGAGATGGCTGACGGTGGCGACTGGGGCGAGAAATATGGTGATGGGTGAAAGTTCACTCCAGGACATGGGGGTGTGACGTGCTGATACGTGACCGCTTCGTACGTTGACATTACTCGTGTTTTGCAGCGTAACACTGGAGTCGCTCATAAAAAGTGAGTGTGTGTGATGTTGGGTGGGGCAGGATTAAAGCGGAGGGGCGGGGAGGGGGGGGATAAGGTGTGTGTGCGTGTCAGAGTGTGTGTGTGTGTGTGTGTGTGTGAGTGGGTGTGATTGCGTTCGTCCGTATATACATGCGCGCGCGCGCGTGTGTATGTATGCGTGTGTATGTGTGGGTGTATATATGTGTGTGTGTGTGTGTGTCAGTGTGTGTGTGCGCGCGTGTGATTGCGTTCGTCTTAGCCTACGTGCGCACTATAGTGCATTTGAGTCTCCTGCGTGTGGGAGAGGAAAGCACATGATTAAAAGAAAAACGTTAATTACGCATGACGATCGTGAACCATATCTGTCAGGGAAGACCCTATTGTTTAGGGTGAAGGAGAAGGGCACGGTAATGGCGATGACCGTACAGTCACATCTGGCCAACGACCATGACACACATTTAAGTTTCTTAGTTCTATTCTCCGTTGTCTTTAAAAAAAACCCACTCGTTGTTTATAATATGTGTGTGTGTGTGTGTGTGTGTGTGTGTGTGTGTGTGTGTGCGTGTGAGTGTGTGTGCGCGTGCGTGCGTGCGTGTGTGTGTGCGTGCGTGCGTGCGTGCGTATGTGCGTGCGTGCGCGTGCGTGCGTGTGTGTGTGTGTGTGTGTGTGTGTGTGAGTCTGTGTTGTTCGTTTTTTTTAATGTGAAATGTTCATACCTGTACATCACAAGACAGCTATTCAGCTGATTGACCCATCGCCTGCTGCTAATAAAATAAATTGCTCGTGCGACAATCATTATTATCGTCGCGGTCATTTCCCCTTCCCCTTCCCTGGACGATCGGGTTGTCAGTCTATTCCAGGCAGTAATATCGCGCCTCACAACGCCAATGACAACGCCTCGCGTAAGCGACAGAAAAGACAGCGCGTGTGGAATCCTTCCGAAATCTTATCACGCCAAGAAACTCATTAGGCTACATGTAATTCAAAGAGCTTCAAAAGTGTAAGCCACGACAACAACAACAACAACATACTCATTTGGGAACAACAACAACAACATACTCATTAGGGAACAACAACAACAACATACTCATTAGGGGTCGTTTCTGCATTGTAAACAGTTTTCTTCTTGTCACGTACGAGAATTTATTTGGGCTGTGACAGATCCGCGGCGTGACTTTTCTTTCCCCAAACGCATCTTCTCGGACCATGAATGCCATCGCATGCCTGTGACCGATTGACCCGACGTGTCCAGTACACCCAGAGCCAGTCGTACCACAGACTATACAGCTTGTCTGCTATTTTGCCATTTAGCTCGCTCGGTCACTGACACGAAGAACATTCACACTACAACCCCCCCCCCCTCTTCCCTAGCCTGGGGACATCATAAATCGATAGAGACTGGCCTTGGACCTAAATCGGTGCGTAGAGGGAAAAATACGGATGTGGATAAATCTTTAGCTGTCTGGCTTGCTCGGTTAGGTGTGGTGTTGGGGTTCAATAGAGGTGGGGTAGAGGGGAAAAATGGTTTGTTGTCATGTCCGTGCCTGATTTGATTCAGCTGACGAGGCGGGTGAGGAGGTTGTGTGTGTGTGTTTGAGAGAGAGAGTGCGAGAGAAAGAGAGAGTATAACCTGGGACAAAAAAAGAGAAAAAGACAGAGAGAGACAGACAGACAGACAGTCAGAAGGAGACATTAAACAGACAGACAAACAAACAAAGGCTGTCTAACAAAAGCATGCACGCGAACATACCACTATTTCAGCAAAAAGCGCTAAGCTGGCACAACAAGATAACAAGAGCTATGGGCCGATCGTGACGCAAATAATCAAAGGCACAACTACTAAAGTACTATAGGACTAATTAGCCTGCCTGTCAATCTGTTGTTCGGGGTAAAAGACCTTGATAGTGGTAGGTCCAGATGCAACCTTGAAACCCAAATGCCGTCACCTTGCCCTCCCAACACCTTTAACTTACATTCCGTCTGCTGCTGTGCCAAACACACTACTACATACGATATTAAAATGTTCATCTGAATCATCAGGAGACAGAAAGAACTCTGTTAAAGGCACACTCCTTCCCGTGTAAACAGTTCGGCTCACCGTCTCAGATGTGGCCTGACTTTACGTGGGATAAGACCATATCCCTCACTTGGTCACATACCAAAAATGTGTTCAGTGGACACTAAAAAGTTGCTATTTAAGAAAATATTTCATCGAAAAAATCCAATTCACCACAGCAAGAAGTCAGGGTTTTGATTTTGGTCTGTGACAAAGTGGAAGGATTAACTTATGCCATATACATAAAAGCCCGGTCAGATCTTTGATGGTGAGCCGAACAGATCACACGAGAAGTATGCCTTTAACAGAGGAACCAGCTCCAGCAAATCTTTTTTAAATCGCAACAGAAGGCTACTGGGCTTCTCTTCGCCACCTCGGTGGTTTTTTCGACTGCAATAAACCCATTTTTACTTCACGGCTATTGGCGCTGCGAGGTAGTAGTCGGTCGTACGATGGTAGGCCTTGGGTGTATAGTTTCTTTCTTTCTTTATTTGGTGTTTAACGTCGTTTTCAACCATTCAAGGTTATATCGCGACGGGGAAAGGGGGGAGATGGGATAGAGTCAATTGTTTCTTGTTCACATAAGCACTAATCAAAAATTTGCTCCAGGGGCTTGCAACGTAGTACAATATATTACCTTACTGGGAGAATGCAAGTTTCCAGTACAAAGGACTTAACATTTCTTACATACTGCTTGACTAAAATCTTTACAAACATTGACTATATTCTATACAAGAAACACTTAACAAGGGTAAAAGGAGAAACAGAATCCGTTAGTCGCCTCTCACGACATGCTGGGGAGCATCGGGTAAATTCTTCCCCCTAACCCGCGGGGGGGTTGGGTGTATAGGTGTAGGTGCAGCAGCTAAACGGTCACTCACACGCATTAAAAACGCCGGAGAGTCGTTGGGGCGATGTGGAGCTGGTTTATGGACACACAGGGGATGACTGACCGCCCCGTCGTCGTCTGTTCGATTTTGTCTGCTGGCGATGTTGGTACAGTACCCCACCCCACCCCCACCCCTTTTTAAGACTTCTAAAAAATCTTGGGTCTTGAACAGGAGTACCTTTAAAACGGGAGAAAATTGACTAAAGTTATATCAGAACATCTGTGAAAGCAATTAAGGTGCTAAAAGGGGGATAACCTTAAAAAAAGGGTAGGGGTAGGATGGGGGGTCATATAAGAAAAGGACGAAAGGGGGGGGGGGGGGGGGTGGCGTTCTATATGTTGCACAGGGAAGCGCGATGAGAGGACCTCTGCAATAGATGGTTGATGCCGATGTTTTTTTGTTTTGTTTTGTCCTTGAAACTTCTCCGATCTGTGGCCAAGGTGGAATGAGCTACATTTTGGAGGATAAAAGAAAATCAATGCACTCCTTTGCTTGTCTGGCGTACACGCGCTGAAACACGTGCACTCCAACAGTTTCTGCACCTGCATGTGTGTGTGTGTGTGTGAGAGTACCTGCTATTCAGACTTGGTCGTGTGACAGACGTTTTCTTCCACACGAGATTACGTTGATTGTCTAACGAAGCCGTCAGGCTGAGTTAGACATCAGCTAATCGAGTGTGGAAGAAAACTCTGTCACACGACCAAGTCGGAATAGCATTTATGTCTCACAGCTTCAACAGAGGAGAGAACAAACACGTTTTGCGTACTCAGGCTTGATAAACCTAAACACAGGAGCAGCCATTGTGAAGAGATTTACTTTTTGACGAAAGTGACCGAACAACTATGAATGACGTCTCGGTATATGTGAATGACGTCACAGTCATCGTCACAGTCTGTATCTTTTGAAGCATCGCAATCTTCATGACGTCTTTCTGTGTCTGCATCCGCGAAATGTTTGTTCTTTCCGGGATCTTTGTCATCTATGTTCATAACTCTGTCCTTCTAGATTCAGACTAACAAGCCTCGTGAGCGAGCCACTTTCCAAGGGCAGCTAAATTCGCGTATGGAAACAGTTCTGTCGTCTGGGATGCCGTTTTCAGTATTCTCAGCGTTGAAGAATTTGTAAAGAGAGGAAACGATAACAGCAGGAGAAATAAAAGTCGTGTGTGCATTTTGGGGCTTTTGGAGGGGACGATTTCGAGCTTGAATCCGTTCTTGCACATGCTCCAAAGCGTGTAACATACCATCTTGCACACGTTTGCTTTAGTAGTGGCAAAGAAGGAAAGCGTGTGACATAGAGAGATTTATCCTACATACGTGAGAGAGACACTCGTGAAATAATAATCGTTCAAATCACACGTGTGTATATCATGTAAATGAGGTCATGTCAAGCAAGTCTGGCAGGGACCTGTTTTTCCACTGCTTGTGATGCCAAAGTCACCGAGACAAACTTCATTATAGAAAAAAAATTGCGCTCGCTAATTACCCTCGATGAATTTGTAGAACTAACACGTCACACTGTCAGAGTGACGTTTCTTTCCTTTGACGTAATAGATTGCACGAGGCTTCAGAAGAGATCGAGGTTCCAAAACAAGCGTCTTCAATTTAGCTGCCTCGACTCCAGGACATTTTCAGTAAGTACAGTATGTAGGATAAACAGAATACTACATATACATGGCTTGCTGTATCGTACCAGATTTACACTCATTGCTTTTTCAAATAGTGAACAGCTCGCTTTCGCTCGCAGTTCAATATTTAAAACAACAACTCGTGTAAATCTGGTACGACACAGCAAGCCATGTAGTATTCTCTATAGAGAATTACTCTCTCTCTCTCTCTCTCTCTCTCTCTCTCTCTCTCTCTCTCTCTCTCTCTCTCTCTCTCTCTCTCACACACACATTGCATGACATGAGATGCGACTTAAGTTGATGACACAGCAGATGGCAAAATCCTCCTTTTCCTTACCCAGCGCGGGGAAAAAATACTTTAAAAAAAAGTCTGCATAATGCTTTGACAAGAAGAAGATTTGTCTGTGATCGCATTCTCAGACAAATCAAGCCACCTAAAGAATTCTCCGTCGGGAAATAAAAATAAAGAATGTGTAGTGACATGGACATACCCTATCAATCAACCTTTAAAGTTTAATCTCTTGTCAGTAGTTGTGTGAAATGCGACAGCTGAAATACACATTCCGAGTACAACCCTGAAGTATCTTGTAAATCGCTTTTTTTAATGCTGTTCAACGATTCGTCCCGCCCGCGAATGTGAAAAACAGACGAAGGCATTATAATGACGAGAAAGACGGGGTAATCACAGACACACAAAAAATAGGTATGCATAGGTGAGAAAGACAGGTTTTCAAAGAGAAAACGACAGACAGTTATAGACCATATAGACAGGTGTTCATAGAACAGAAAAATAGGTTGTAACAGACACACACAAAAAACATTCATAGACAGGAAAATGGTAAGGCGTCCGCCCCGTGATCGGGAGGTCGTGGGTTCGAACCCCGGCCGGGTCATACCTAAGACTTTAAAATTGGCAATCTAGTGGCTGCTCCGCCTGGCGTCTGGCATTATGGGGTTAGTGCTAGGATTGTTGGTCCGGTGTTAGAATAATGTGACTGGGTGAGACATGAAGCCTGTGCTGTGACTACTGTCTTGTGTGTGGCGCACGTTATAATTATGTCAAAGCAGCACCGCCCTGATATGGCCCTTCGTGGTCGGCTGGGCGTTGAGCAAAACAAACAAACAAATAGACAGGAAAGACAGGTATTCATATACAAGAAAGAAGGGTGTTTATAGACTATACGGGCAGTTAGTCATGGACTATAGAAACAGGTATGAATAAACAAGAAAGACGGGGTTTCATAGACATGAAAGACAGGTAAGCCTATAAACAAGGGAGACAGACTGTTAAAGACAAAAAAGACACCGATGCAGGTATTCATAGACCAGAGACACAGGTATTCATAGACCAGAGACACAGGTATTCATAGACCAGAGACACAGACATTCATAGACTTGAGACACAGGTATTTATGCAATGGACAAAAAACCCTACCATGTCATCATAGACAGAAAAGAAGACAGCTATTCAGACATGAAAAATACACACACAAGCAGAACATGCCTTTATAGATAAGATAAACAGGTATTCATCGACACAAATCACAGGTTTTTATAGACACGAAAGGCAGGTATTCATAAGGCCATTTTACAGATATTCCTTGGCCCATTTTCAACCTGGCAGATTGACCAGTGGCGCGTGCCGAGGCTAATAGAGGTGGGCGGCGGGCACCCATTTGGCACACACTGCGGCTATAATAATGAGTTCTGCAACACAACTTTTTGTGTTTCTGTCGAGAGAGGGTGTGTACTTATACTTGTACTTATAGATCGTGAACCTATTTTTTTGCTCATGATTGAAAAACCCGCAGCAATTGAAAATGCATTTATGAACAGTAATGTTGCTAGGAGTTAGTTTCCAACATCGTAAAAAAGTAAATGTTAAGGGGCTTATTGTCCGTCAGGTCTTAATTGCCTATATTGGACATGAATTGGTGTATACGATTCGAGTTTTTACGCCCTCACGGCTTTTGATGTATGCGTGTTTAGGTGGTATCAGCCATCTGCACTTATGGTAGAATGACCAAGATCTTTAACGTGCCATTGTGGTGACATGGGGGTGGGAGATGGATACCGTCTCTGGGTCTGCACATAAAGTTGACCCGTGTCCGTCCCCGCCCGGATTCGAACCAGCGACCTTTCGATCACAAGTCCAGTGCTCTACATCGTCTATTGCCTGACTCTTTTTTAACGTGTGAAATGTAGAATTTTAATATCCAATGCATTTTGTAAAGCACCATGCATGACGGTGAAGCTGCTATTTACTGGCGAACACTCTGTAAAACACCCTTTTATTAGGCATACGTTATGTTGCAGTACAACAATTTTTATCTCTTAAACATGTACTCTTATTTTCCGTGGTCTTCTCCATCGTTTAAACTCACAGAATGACCCTGCAAATTATGAATAAATAAACATTCATGTTTATCGACAGAAAACCATCGGAACATATAATGTCTTATACAAGGAGACCCATTAGGGCAAAATGATGGGCTATATCGCCGCAGACGGTCCACGCATACAGTCTCTCTCACCGCCGGTCGTTCTGTACAAAAATGCAGAAGTTGGTTATTTTGTTTAAAGTGCAGTAAACCTTAGTTAGACTGACCCCGGACTAACCCGCAGTTTACTGACAGACAATTTTTTTGTTAGATCCCGATCTGTTTTCTTCCGCTCGGTCAGTTTGTCGGTGGTGATTGAATGTGACGTCCACCAACTTTTCTTGCCAATTCTTTTTGCCGTTTTATCGGTCTCACTCTCTTTCTCTCTCTCTCTCTCTGTCCGTCTGTTTGTCTCTCTCTTTCTCTCTTTCTCTTTCTCTCTCTCTCTCTCACTCACACACACACGCACACCAGACCCCACCCCCACCCCCCAACACACACACACACACACACACACACACACACATTTTGACCCCAACGCCTACCGGGAATAACTGTTACAAGAAATTCAGTTGATCCCAGGATCAACACGGGCCGAAACATTGACAATATCAAAGAAACAGGAAGTTGTACACCTGTTGGTACAGGTAAACAAAATAATAGTGTTGATGTGTCCTGTTAAATTGTCTTTTCGGCGTTTGTACATAAATGGGAGATAACAACTATCGCAATATCAAGGAAGAAGATTGTTGTGAAAGTAATGCAATAATGAATAAGAGCTCAATAATGAATAAGACATATTGGCTTAACAGAAAGGAAGAAGGCTACTCTACCTTTATGGAAGTGATGCAATAATACTGGTATTGGTGACAGAAATATGTTTTCCACCAAGAAACCGATCGATCAACCAAGGAACCAAAAGACAGAGCGAGCGATAGACGTTGCAACAGGTAGGAATGGTATTGTTTTTGGTCTGAATGAGCGTCATACAGTGGCATGTCACAGTGTAGAAGGGAAAGTAGTAAAAGTAGTTATAAATAGAAATGAATGAAATCAAAGTGTATGATGCAAATAACTTTATTTAAAATTATCACTGAGTCACAAAATAATAAAGCAAGAAAGAATAGTGTTAGTGAAACTGTGGTAAATGGCAAAATGCTGTTGCCATGAATACACATTTGAATGCAAGTGTGATAGGGTGGAGTGGAAGGGGGAGGATAGGCCAGGAAGCATAAATGAGACGCCAAGACAGAGGTTGCAATAACGTGACTTTTACTTAACGTACACCAGAAGCAAACACCAGAAAGTTAACACCAGAAAGTTAACACCAGAAAGTTAACACCAGAAAGTTAACACCAGAAAGTTAACACCAGAAAGTTAACACCAGAAAGTTAACACCAGAAAGCAGTGTCTGATGACACATGAAAAGAAAAGAAAACATAATATAAGTACATGGCATAACAAGTAAAACGCACCATTCATACCAATGCATCCTAACCATACATACATTCCACAATAAACCTATGAATGTATGACTGTATCATTTGTCAAAATAATCATGACAAATATAGACAAGTAACAATACAGCCAAAATCCTGCAGACACAGCATTCTCTGAAAGAGAATCCACAGTGAGTTAAACAACTCCACAACAGCTAATGTCAAGGGAAGTAACCAACATCTTCCCTTAGGCCTAAGCCTTGCATTGGAAAATGCTCTACATAAATTAACCAACTGCATGAACCGCAACTGCAAAATAATTGTTATTATTAAGTATGTTCATCGCCATGAAGACACATCTTCATCGAGTTGAATAATAACGACAAGAATAAGAAAGATAACTCATGATACGAGTTCATTACCCAAAATAATATGTCAACCATAATTCCCGTTCATCAATTGTAGGGGTTTCTGCGCCTAAATCGTAAATAGGTAGCTTTACGGGCCAATGGCACTGAGGGCTTAACTTTGGGCTTTTAACCGACTACTACTCAGACTTTACTGATCTCCAGAAATAATATGTGATAAAATGGGGAAACATGGCAACGATACACATGGGTTACGATACACGCGCGAGTTTTATGTGCTAGACATTATTTAGCCCAGTGGAATGCTCGTACAAAATGTGTATATGTGTTTTCCCCAAACAAAGCCCATTGAACTGGCGGGAAAATGAGAACGAGTCTGCCTTACTTGATTCTTACGAGTCTTTAATTTACAAGACTCTAAAACAACTTTAGAATAACTGGTCATCAAATATTAGAAGTTATCAACGCTCAATTTCAGCGTCAAATCATGAAAGTGATTAGAAACTGATCTAGAAAACACATCTCTCTGATAGATCAAAATGGCGTCAAAATGTACATATATGCAAACATCATAGCATCAAATGAAACATAAGAATAGAGCATAAGGAAAGAATACAGCATAAGGAATGAATAAAGCATTTAGTTACTTACAGATTCTCCTCAGTGAGCACACGTAAAGGAAACACAAAGAAACAAGCCTCGGAATTCAGTTACAACCACAAGTCGACCGTTCACGTCAACCGACACATATGAGCAGCACACAGCTCAGTATCCCAAATCGCGTTCTCTCCTCTAGCCTAAATGCTCAGTCTTTTAAAGGCTGGCCACTTCCGATTCCCAATAGCCAATAGGAAAGGGTACCCGGTGTCAGACAACGGGGGGCGTTCTACTTAAAATGCCTGCCCAATGAAAGGGGATCGTTACCGAGGCAGAAATCGTTACAGAGGTGTCACACACCGGAAATATTACGCACACCGGATAAGGCTCATTATATTACAACCAGTTACAAAGAAGGGGGAGAGGGGTAAGAGACTAAAACCTCCGGCCAAGCCACCCTGTCAAAAGAAATGACACCCACTTGACAAAACGCCGAGTCCAACGATTACCCAGACAGGCTGGCAGCACATTACATAACGACCACCTAAATCTGGGATAAGAGGTTAGAAAGGAATCCGGTCAAGAGTCTTCCCTACGATAGTAAACACACAATAATCCTTGCGGGAGAGACAACTTGGGTCAGGGGAAGATAATAGACAGGGGAGGCAACTGAGTCGGGCAGGAGATAATTACACAAAAGACTGGATACGCCACTTGACTACATCCCCCCCAGCTCTATACCAACTGCGTCCTCGCAGGTACAGCGCCTCGGGAATAGCTGAAAATGACATCTATAAATCAAACACAAGTTCACCCAAGTGAAACAACAAATAAAATCAGAAACAGTCACGGATGACACTCACAGTCACCCAACCCATTCATACAAGACACAATACAACAGGCAATCAATAATCATAGTGTACACACAGTCTCCTAGCTGAGCACAATAGCTAACAAGCAAGCAAGGCATGGTTACGCCACATGTGTGCCTGAAGAGTTTTCATAATTTTACGAGGGGGTGGTTTAGCTGGGACTTAGAGTAAAGGGGCAGGACAAATTGAGCACAGAATCCCACAATGTTATCGGGTCAGCGTCGTGAGGTTCTACGGGGGCTGGGGCTGTCGCAAGCCGATGCTCTTTCTCTGTGAGCTGATGTCGCAACAACGCTTCCAGGTCTCTGCGAATGTGTCCTGCTGCTTTCCGCTCAATCGACACCTCTTCACACTTGAAGACTAACCGCTCTCTAAGTTGGCGTATTTCTAAATCCTTCTGGAAGCGTTCATCCTGTAACTGTTGCTTGGCCTCCAGTTCCTTCTTCAGTCGGGTCTCTAATCTGTCAATGGAGGCCTCGTGCTTCGCCGTCAGCTGTTCCTGAGCAGTCACAACCTCCTCTGTCTGACTGCTCTGCTCGCGGGGCGGTTGCTTGATGGATGTTGACTGCTGGTCCACACGTAGCTCACTGGGCTGTCTCCATGACAGCGGTTGTTCACCTCCATGCCGCTTGGTAGGGCACCTGCTCTGTAGATGCCCGTGGCGGTTGCAAAGCCAACAACGTGGCTTCGCGGACGGTTGCTGTTGACGAGAGGCATCCGGCGGGCGTTGGTGCAAGGCAGCTCGAAGCTCTGCTGACTTGATGGCGAGTTTGCTGACTTGTAATTGCAGGCTGCGTACCTTAGTGCTGCTCTCTGTTGCTTGATGTTGTTGCTTCGTCACCACCTCGAAATCATCTCTCATCCACCTGAGAGCTTCTGCACGGACTGCCGCAAAAGTGACAGCCTCACGCCCTCTCGCAAAGCGCATGAGGTCCCGTCTCATTGCAGGCAAGAACAGTCCGTGCATGAATCGATCACGAAGTGCAGCATCGGAAACCGTACCGGCAACAACAGCATTCGTCTTCACCTGCAGAGCCTGCAACCTGTGGGCATATGAGAGAATGCCCTCCTCTTGACTCTGGGAGATGCTGTAGAACGACGCTAGTAGAGTGGAAATGCTGGCGTGGTCCCCAAACGTGTCCTGCAGGATGGTCAAGACTAAGTTGGCAGTGGCAGTCGCCTGAGGGGGGTGCAGGTTGATCTCCTTCTTGGCAGGCCCAGCAAGTGACTGGATCAGCCATTCAGCAGCCTCGCCGCCCAGCGCCTCCAGGTTGAAGTGGGCAATGATGCGACGAGCCTCTGTGACGTAGTCGTCTAGCAGACAGCCATCTTTGCTGCTAGTGAAGAGGGGGAGCCTGGGAGGGGAGAACATCTGCCACTGGGGTCTAGGAACCCCGTCGACCGCCATCTTGGATACGCCGAGTACCTCCTAGTCTTACACTGCTTTCCCTGCTTTCTGGTGTTAAACTACGGCGTCTCTACTTCCTGAATCCTGCTCGCATGCGCCAGATGTGATAGGGTGGAGTGGAAGGGGGGAAATAGGCCAGGAAGCATAAATGAGACGCCAAGACAGAGGTTGCGATAACGTGACTTTTAATTAACGTACACCAGAAGCAAACAGAAAGTTAACACCAGAAAGTTAACTTCAGAAAGTTAACACCAGAAAGTTAACACCAGAAAGTTAACACCAGAAAGTTAACACCAGAAAGTTAACACCAGAAAGCAGTGTCTGATGACACATGAAAAGAAAAGAAAACATAATATAAGTACATGGCATAACAAGTAAAACGCACCATTCATACCAATGCATCCTAACCATACATACATTCCACAATAAACCTATGAATGTATGACTGTATCATTTGTCAAAATAATCATGACAAATATAGACAAGTAACAATACAGCCAAAATCCTGCAGACACAGCATTCTCTGAAAGAGAATCCACAGTGAGTTAAACAACTCCACAACAGCTAATGTCAAGGGAAGTAACCAACATCTTCCCTTAGGCCTAAGCCTTGCATTGGAAAATGCTCTACATAAATTAACCAACTGCATGAACCGCAACTGCAAAATAATTGTTATTATTAAGTATGTTCATCGCCATGAAGACACATCTTCATCGAGTTGAATAATAACGACAAGAATAAGAAAGATAACTCATGATACGAGTTCATTACCCAAAATAATATGTCAACCATAATTCCCGTTCATCAATTGTAGGGGTTTCTGCGCCTAAATCGTAAATAGGTAGCTTTACGGGCCAATGGCACTGAGGGCTTAACTTTGGGCTTTTAACCGACTACTACTCAGACTTTACTGATCTCCAGAAATAATATGTGATAAAATGGGGAAACATGGCAACGATACACATGGGTTACGATACACGCGCGAGTTTTATGTGCTAGACATTATTTAGCCCAGTGGAATGCTCGTACAAAATGTGTATATGTGTTTTCCCCAAACAAAGCCCATTGAACTGGCGGGAAAATGAGAACGAGTCTGCCTTACTTGATTCTTACGAGTCTTTAATTTACAAGACTCTAAAACAACTTTAGAATAACTGGTCATCAAATATTAGAAGTTATCAACGCTCAATTTCAGCGTCAAATCATGAAAGTGATTAGAAACTGATCTAGAAAACACATCTCTCTGATAGATCAAAATGGCGTCAAAATGTACATATATGCAAACATCATAGCATCAAATGAAACATAAGAATAGAGCATAAGGAAAGAATACAGCATAAGGAATGAATAAAGCATTTAGTTACTTACAGATTCTCCTCAGTGAGCACACGTAAAGGAAACACAAAGAAACAAGCCTCGGAATTCAGTTACAACCACAAGTCGACCGTTCACGTCAACCGACACATATGAGCAGCACACAGCTCAGTATCCCAAATCGCGTTCTCTCCTCTAGCCTAAATGCTCAGTCTTTTAAAGGCTGGCCACTTCCGATTCCCAATAGCCAATAGGAAAGGGTACCCGGTGTCAGACAACGGGGGGCGTTCTACTTAAAATGCCTGCCCAATGAAAGGGGATCGTTACCGAGGCAGAAATCGTTACAGAGGTGTCACACACCGGAAATATTACGCACACCGGATAAGGCTCATTATATTACAACCAGTTACAAAGAAGGGGGAGAGGGGTAAGAGACTAAAACCTCCGGCCAAGCCACCCTGTCAAAAGAAATGACACCCACTTGACAAAACGCCGAGTCCAACGATTACCCAGACAGGCTGGCAGCACATTACATAACGACCACCTAAATCTGGGATAAGAGGTTAGAAAGGAATCCGGTCAAGAGTCTTCCCTACGATAGTAAACACACAATAATCCTTGCGGGAGAGACAACTTGGGTCAGGGGAAGATAATAGACAGGGGAGGCAACTGAGTCGGGCAGGAGATAATTACACAAAAGACTGGATACGCCACTTGACTACACTAGTAATGTAGCACCAATATATGACCCATTGTCACACTTAAACGAAGCTCTGGCTGACTTTGTTGAGGATGTGGCCAGGTTTCCTGGGAGGGAGTCAATGTAAAAGACTATTTCTTTGAAAAAACATATACCATCTAAAGAATGGAAGTAGACTTGATCCGACAACATTTGTGTTGGCCATTGTACCAATCATGAAGTACACGATTTTTTGCAGTCACTGTCTTTTCCCCAGTAAATTTTCGAGTCAGGCGGACCTTTGACCCAGTACATTTCCCGGTAACAGCCATGCAATTCCAGGAAGCGCTGTTGTGTTGAGGCCTTGTTAAGGTTAATTTTTTTCCAAAAAATACTTGTTGAAGTTATTATTATTATTATTATTATTATTATTATTATCATATTATGTTGAAGTAACAGGCCGTACAAGCCGTTACGCTGAATGCGTGGACTGGTGTCGGGGGCGGGGGGGGGGGGGGGGGAGTGGAGAGAGAGTTGACTCTGATATCTATGAGGCCCTGTAAGCGTTACAGACGGTTTCGGTTTCGGTTTCGAAGGAAGGGAGACAAACCACAGCACGTCTTCCACAGGTTGATTTCTTCCCTTCTAGTGCAGGAATAAAAAATATTCATACGCAAATTGTTAGCAGATGTTAAGATTTTAAGTACAACAATGTTAAAATAGATGAATTTTTTCACATAAAAAATACACATGTTATTGTTTGTTTGAAAGACCCTGGTAAAAATAGACAACAAACTTTCAAGTTTGAAAAGAAAGTACTTTTTGTGTTGTCCGTTTGTGATAAAGTTCACCTGTGCTCTACAATGTCTCCCAAACTGACGACTATATTTTGTACTCATTTACATTGTACAGTGAAGGGTTCGACAGTGGTAGTCTATGAACTCACACATGTTTTTGTTAGAATTCAAATTCTTGTGACACACTTCTTCTTGTTCATTTCCTGTGCCTGTGATTTGTTTGAGCACATTGTGAGGTATTTGACCACAGACTACAAACGGAAACAAAGAACGAAAAACAAAAATAAAAACATGCACCAGCAATCACAGTCTAGTGCCCTCCAAAGAACACTCGCTGGGGAAAATCAAATTACAAAACTTCGAAAGCACTCACGAGAAACGCGCAAATTCGCAATCACTCCAAGTTCACTCCAAAAAACGCTGGCGCTGGACCCGAGTACTCCTCAGACTGGCTCACTCCCCCAGTATGAAAGTTTTTGTCTTGTGCACGTGGATTTTAAATTTTTTTTTTTTTTAATTTATTTTACACAATTAAAAAAATGATTAGAGTAAAATAAAACATTAAAACGTTCATAATAAACAATAGTAAACAAGAATTTAAACAAAAATTTAAAAAAATAGACCGCCCATGCCGGGAATCGAACCCGGATCACTTTGGCCATAGACGAATCGCTTTCCACCCGGATCACTTGGATTAAAAAAAAAAAATTATTATTTATTTGTTTTACACAATTAAAAAAATTATTAGAGTAAAATAAAACATTAAAACGTTCATAATAAACAATAGTAAACAAGAATTAAAAAAAAAAAAAAGAAATAGACCGCCCATGCCGGGAATCGAACCCGGATCACTTTGGCCATAGACGAATCGCTTTCCACCCGGATCACTTGGATTAAAAAAAAAAAAAAAATATTTATTTATTTTACACAATCGAACCCGGATCACTTTGGCCATAGACGGACGTGCTACGACAACTTTACTAGAGTTGTGCGCCTTGAATCACTGTGTGTATCTGTCGCTCTCTGTCTTTCAGTCTCACCGAGACCACACACTGCATTGTAGTTTCTTTGCCGAGACCAACGGCGACTTCCTGTCACGTGGTACATACGTCACAGAAATCCCCCATGAACAAAAATTTCTCCACCTGCAAGCTACTTACCCGACGCCAAAGACGAGCCGCTCCGGCGGCCCGTCAATAATGATTATTCTTCGGCCCCCTGCTCCGTGCCATCCTGATTCTCTCGCTCACATAAAAGGGTCAGTTGGAAATGGATGGACGTGACCTTTGCCTGGTGACTGACCGCGCATACTTCAGCCCTGAACTGACCGCAGAAAACAAGCACGAACCCGTGTGACCCTTTGCTCACGGCGTGCAGTGGTCAAAATAGACCCCCCCCCCCAACATCCCCCCCTAAAAAAAATGAGAGAGAGAGAGAGAGAGAGAGAGAGAGAGAGAGAGAGAGAGAGAGAGAGAGAGAGAGAGAGAGAGAGAGAGAAGAGAGAGAGAGAGAGAGAGAGAGAATGAAAAGAGAAACAAGTCGCGTAAGGCGAAAATACAACATTTAGTCAAGTAGCTGTCGAACTCACAGAATGAAACTGAACGCAATGCAACGCAGCAAGACCGTATACTCGTAGCATCGTCAGTCCACCGCGCACGGCAAAGGCAGTGAGGGGTAGAACTTGCGCTGAGAAGGATAGCACGCTTTTCTGTACCTCTCTTCGTTTTAACTTTCTGAGCGTGTTTTTAATCCAAACATATCATATCTATATGTTTTTGGAATCAGGAACCGACAAGGAATAAGATGAAGGTGTTTTTAAAATTGATTTGGACAATTTAATTTTGATAATAATTTTTATATTTTTAATTTTCAGAGCTTGTTTTTAATCCAAATATAACATATTTATATATTTTTGGAATCAGAAAATGATAAAGAATAAGATGTACGTAAATTTGGATCGTTTTATAAAAAATTTTTTTTTTTTTACAATTTTCAGATTTTTAATGACCAAACTCACTCATTAGTTTTTAAGCCACCAAGCTGAAATGCAATACCAAACCCCGGGCTTCGTCGAAGATTACTTGACTAAAATGTTAACCAATTTGGTTGAAAAACGAGAGCGTGACAGTGCCGCCTCAACTTTCACGAAAAGCCGGATATGACGTCATCAAAGACATTTATCAAAAAAATGAAAAAAACGTATGAGGATTTCATACCCAGGAACTCTCATGTCAAATTTCATAAAGATCGGTCCAGTAGTTTAGTCTGAATCGCTCTACACACACACACAGACAGACAGACAGACAGACAGACAGACAGACACACATACACCACGACCCTCGTCTCGATTCCCCCCTCTATGTTAAAACATTTAGTCAAAACTTGACTAAATGTAACAAAAACCATCGATGTGTTTGTTTGTGTGTTTGTGTGTTTGTGTTCGCATATAGATCTCAAGAATGAACAGACCGATCGTCACCAAACTTGGTGAACAGGTTCTATACATTCCTGAGACGGTCCTTACAAAAATTGGGACCAGTCAAACACACGGTTAGGGAGTTATTGGTGGATTAAAATTATACAAGGACTTATAGAGGGACATCTTAATGGTCAAAGGGAAATAACCATTCTCACTCAGTCACTGCCACCAACTGAGAAGGTTATTTCCCTTTGACGGGGGTGTTTTTCCTACCTCGGAGGAATTTCTTGTTTTTCTTATGTTTTTTTTATTTCATCATTACATTTAGTCAGGTTTTGACTAAATGTTTTAACATAGAGGGGGAATCGAGACGAGGGTCGTGGTGTATGTATGTGTGTGTGTGTGTGTGTGTGTGTGTGTGTGTGTCTGTCTGTCTGTCTGTCTGTCTGTCTGTCTGTCTGTCTGTCTGTCTGTGCGTGTGTGTCTGTAGAGCGATTCAGACCAAACTACTGGACCGATCTTTATGAAATTTGACATGAGAGTTCCTGGGAATGATATTCCCGGACGTTTTTTCTTTTTTTTGATAAATACTTTTGATGACGTCATATCCGGCTTTTTGTAAAAGTTGAGGCGGCACTGTCACACCCTCATTTTTCAATCTTGTCCCCTCTGACAGATGGGCCGATACTTGGGTTCTGGCCGAACTCTTTTGATGGTCATTATGAAGGTATTTACCCCTGTTCCCACCCCCAGCACACACAGTCACGCATAATTATACACTATTCCGTGGTTTACCTTAACAAGTGCCTGCAAATTTGTTGAAGCCTCTCGACGACAGGTGGAAAGGCATCGAGATGAATCTTTGTGGACATCTGGTGACAAACGCTGGCTTGGAAAGCCATCCAAGGCTGAGTCTGTCCTTGATGAGTGTACTGGGCAGGAGTGTTTAGGGGAGGGGGAGGCGTGTGTGTGTGTGTGACGCAGCTCGTTTTGACACCAAAAGAAAGCCATGATTGCAAAGTTTCTCACGGATTGATTCAATGGGGGGGGGGGGGGGGCAGGTACTGTATAATTGAACATTATACGATATAAATAATTTAAAAAATATATATATTGAAAAAACCCGACCGCAACCAGTGTCTGTGCACGCAGTTAGGTACAAGGTTCAAGTCTGAGTGCATATGGTAATGTTTGACGTCGCTATGATAATCAAACCTTCCACCAGTAGTGTAAAAAGGCAAATATAAATGATATCTTTCGCTGAACGTATGTCCCTTGGCAGCATACCACGCCTAGAATTCCAGTACACCGTAAAGACGGCGGATGAACGAGATTCAAAGCTTCAAAACAACCAATCACAGATATACGGAAACGCTTTAAATACAAATCAATCATATTGGAGCCACTTTTATCTGTGTGTATCGAATTCGAAAGTTTCATTCCGACAGGCCATCGACCCCTTGCAATTGGGAAGGAATGGAAGGGGCATCGGGGTAGAGATAACTGTCGAACGTGTGTATCAAAAATGAATACAAAATCGATAAAAAGATTGAAAATGCATGCGCAAAAAAAAAAAAAAAAAAATATGTTACGGTTCCGAGAGTAGGACTTGATAGTGAAGAGAGTGCACATATAATAAGGGGGAGGGGTGTGTGGAGTGAGGAGATGGGGTTTTTGCTTGTGTAGGTGTAGAAGGGGGAGGAAAAGGTTCAGGTGAGTTACCTGAACAGGTAAGGAGGGGCCTGTACATACCTGTCGGAGGGCCATCTACCGGTCAGCAATGCCGGTTGGCACTGCCTCCAGACACAATCTCTTACACCCTCACTATCTGCTCTCCCTGTCTCTCTCCTGTGTGTGCGTCTCTATCATTGTTTTTCTGTCTACCTGCACTGATTTTCACCCTTCATCTTTTGTTGTTGTTATTGTTCCCCTTTGGTCAGTTCGATTTTTTGGTCCTGCATGTTCGGGTATCTTTTTGAAGTCTTTGAACATAATTTAACTCGTGTCTACTATAGCCGTTTTCTTTGCTTGTAAAAAGGTTTTAGTGTGGGTTTTGGGTAAAGGAATCCATTATTGAGTAAAGGAATCCGTTATTGAGTAAAGGAATCCGTTATTGAGTAAAGGAATCCGTTATTGAGTAAAGGAATCCGTTATTGAGTAAAGGAATCCGTTATTGAGTAAAGGAATCCGTTATTGAGTAAAGGAATCCGTTATTAAAATAAGGGAATCCGTTACGATTAAAATAAGGGATCCAGTATTGAGTAAAGGAATCCGTTATTAAAATAAGGGATCCAGTATTGAGTAAAGGAATCCGTTATTAAAATGAGGGATCCAGTATTGAGTAAAGGAATCCATTATGAAAATAAGG
This sequence comes from Littorina saxatilis, assembly GCF_037325665.1. Lineage (NCBI taxonomy): Eukaryota > Metazoa > Mollusca > Gastropoda > Littorinimorpha > Littorinidae > Littorina > Littorina saxatilis. Next base: position 48,123,936 of record NC_090249.1, read on the forward strand.
GATCCAGTATTGAGTAAAGGAATCCGTTATTAAAATAAGGGATCCGGTATTGAGGAAAGTAATCCGTTATTTTCTTGTCTTTCTTTCTGTCTTTCGTTCTTTTTTTCTTAAATCTTAAAATAGACAAGCAAATTTCAACAACATCATTTTCATTCTGATCGTCTCAGCATTTGTCCTGTCGGGAACACTGAGTAAAAGTTATAATAGTTATTTGAAGCAACTACATAAGAAAATTCGAACAATGAAGTCTTCTGACCCCAGCAGTTATTGGAAATTGATAAGTGGATGTGACCAGCAGAAGAAACAAGTGATGAATGATATATCCCGTGAAGTATTTGTAAAACATTTTGAAAAACTTAGTAATGTATCTGACCACGACTTGATTGATGTGCAAGATGATGTGCTTGATGGCATAGACCTTATGAATGAACAATTGAATGTTGATATTACAAAGGAGGAGGTGATGGTATGTGTAAACAATTTAAAGAATAACAAAGCTTGCGGATGCGATGGTATTATAAACGAGTTCTTGAAATATTCCTCACCAAAACTATTAACTATTGTAACAAGTTTATTTAACTTGATATTGCATACTGAAAAAATGCCTAAAGCTTGGATATATAAGCCCAATCTTTAAAGGTAAAGGCTCAACAGCCGACCCTGATAAGTATAGAGGAATCAGTGTACTAAGTTGTTTTGGAAAACTTTTTACAAGTGTGATAAATAAAAGATTGCATGCATTTCTGGATGACAATTCTGTGATCGGCAACGAACAAGCTGGATTCCGAAAAGGCCATTCTACAGTAGACCACATTTTTGCACTACATTGCCTTATTGATATATTTTTACAACAAAAGAAAAAGTTATACTGTGCTTTCATTGATCTTCGTAAGGCTTTTGATTCTGTGCAACGCAGTCTCCTGTGGCAGAAGCTGATGCAACGGAATATTAATGGTAAGGTATTGAAAGTAATTAAGGACATGTATGATAAGGCAAAATTGTGCGTGAAGGTGAATAGTGTATTCTCCGAGGCGTTCACCTCAAACACCGGGCTTCTTCAGGGCGAACATTTATCACCGATTCTTTTTTCACTATTCTTAAACGACCTGAAGCAGTTTTTGGTTGAATATATGATGTCAGCCTAGAGTTGCCCCTGAAAAGAGCCCAAGAAATAGATGTTGAACGCATTAATGACTATACCTTGTATGTACTTGTTCCTGTTACTATATGCTGATGATACTGCTATACTCGCCGAAACACCTGGAGAAATGCAAAAAGCCCTGGATGGACTTCTTCTTCTTCTTCTTCTGCGTTCGTGGGCTGAAACTCCCTCGTACACTCGTGTTTTTGCACGAGTGGAATTTTACGTGTATGACCGTTTTTACCCCGCCATTTAGGCAGCCATACGCCGCTTTCGGAGGAAGCATGCTGGGTATTTTCGTGTTTCTATAACCCACCGAACTCTGACATGGATTACAGGATCTTTTCCGTGCGCACTTGGTTTTGTGCTTGCGTGTACACACGAAGGGGGTTAAGTCACTAGCAGGTCTGCACATAAGTTGACCTGGGAGATCGGAAAAATCTCCACTCTTAACCCACCAGGCGGCAGCGACCGGGATTCGAACTCACGACCTCCCGATTAGGAGGCCGACGTCTTACCACCGCGCCACCGCGCCCGTCTCCTGGATGGACTAGATCGTTATTGTAAAAACTGGGGACTAAGCGCAAATATTGAAAAGACAAAAATAGTTGGTTTTTTCGCGGGGGAAAATACGGAATATCCCAAATTTTGTCTTGAATGGAGTACCTGTCCAAGTAGTTTGGGACTATGTGTACTTAGGTGTACTATTGAATTATAATAACAAATGTCATAATGCCATGAAATGTCAATGTTTGATTGGTAACAGTGCAATGTTCTCGTTAATTCAAAAATGTAGAAAACTAAATTTACCAATTGATGTGCAATTGGATCTTTTTGAGAAGTGTGTACATTCAATTTTGCTGTTTGGTTGTGAGGTCTGGGGATATGATTCATTGGACATATTGTCAAGGTTTCAATTGCGATTTTTAAAAATGCTTCTTCTTCATGTATATAAAACAACACCCACTTGTATGGTTTACGGAGAGCTTGGTCGTTACCCAATTAGAATTGAGGTACAATGTCAGTTACTGGTTTATTGGTATAAGCTGATGAAAGAAATGAACGATGGTGTGAATAAGATGTCTTGTTTAATGTTAAAACTACATTTGAGGTTGTACCATGTACAAAACGTTAAATTGCCCTGGTTGTCGCATGTCAATTCTATGTTAAATAAGTTGGGTCTATCATATTTATGGACAACTCAGAGTCTTGCCGTCTCAGGTTTTAAAAACGTTGTAAAACAAAGGCTAAGAGATCAATTCCTGCAGGAATGGAACACTGACGTGAATGCCAACAGCTTGTGTTTTAATTACAGAATATATAAAAAGGATTTTTGTCTGGAAAGGTATTTGCTTTGGTTGCCTAGGAAATTCCAAATTAAATTAGCAAAATTTAGAACAAGCAACCATAAGTTGCCAATACATCAGCACAGGTTTTTTAATGCTCCTAGAAATGAAAGATTGTGTGATATGTGCGATAAAAATGAATTAGGTGATGAGTTTCACTATTTGTTCATTTGTACCGATGAAAGTATAGTGTCTGAAAGAAGAAAATTAATTAGTCCTTATTACCGATCTCACCCAAATTGTTTAAAATATGAACAGTTAATGAATTGTAAATCTAAGATAAAACTAATGAAGCTAGCAAGATTTGTAGCCCATGTTATGATTTTAGTATGTTAGCGTTACATCTAGTTTCTTTATTGGTATGTATATGTATGTAATACATGCTTTTGTTTTGTTTTGTGTTTTTTACAAAAGATGCATGGCATAATGGTATTGCCAATTTATTTCGGCTGTATATTATCGTTGTCCGCTTAATGTATACATATTATCTGTCTGATTTCTTACCTGATTTTGTTAAACCTATTTTTGTTTTGTTTGTATGTATGGAAGTGTATTTTGGTTGTATAGTATTGTTGTATTTGTCCGCTCAATTTGTATACATATATTAACTGTCTGATTTGTTACCTTTTTGACTCACATGCGAAGCAAAAGTGAGTCTATGTACTCACCCGAGTCGTCCGTCCGTCCGTCCGTCCGTCCGTCCGTCCGGAAAACTTTAACGTTGGATATTTCTTGGACACTATTCAGTCTATCAGTACCAAATTTGGCAAGATGGTGTATGATGACAAGGCCCCAAAAAACATGCATAGCATCTTGACCTTGCTTCAAGGTCAAGGTCGCAGGGGCCATAAATGTTGTCTAAAAAACAGCTATTTTTCACATTTTTCCCATTTTCTCTGAAGTTTTTGAGATTTAATACCTCACCTATATATGATATATAGGGCAAAGTAAGCCCCATCTTTTGATACCAGTTTGGTTTACCTTGCTTCAAGGTCAAGGTCACAGGAGCTCTTCAAAGTTGGATTGTATACATATTTTGAAGTGACCTTGACCCTGAACTATGGAAGATAACTGTTTCAAACTTAAAAATTATGTGGGGCACATGTTATGCTTTCATCATGAGACACATTTGGTCACATATGATCAAGGTCAAGGTCACTTTGACCCTTATGAAATGTGACCAAAATAAGGTAGTGAACCACTAAAAGTGACCATATCTCATGGTAGAAAGAGCCAATAAGCACCATTGTACTTCCTATGTCTTGAATTAACAGCTTTGTGTTGCATGACCTTGGATGACCTTGACCTTGGGTCAAGGTCACATGTATTTTGGTAGGAAAAATGTGTAAAGCAGTTCTTAGTGTATGATGTCATTGCTAGGTTTAGTTATTTGACCTTGACCCTGAAGGCCAAGGTCATGTAAAGGTCAAGGTCAAGCATGTGAGTCGTATGGGCTTTGTCCTTCTTGTTTTTGTTAAAGTTATATCTTTGTTTCAAAGCCCTCTGGGCCCAAAACAATAAAATACTTGACTTGACTTGACTTGACAAAATTTCGACATTTACCCTAAGACTAAACTAAGCTCTGTCAAGTGTGAGCCTGTAAAATAAATACAAATAACTTTTGTAACCATTTCCGGAGCCCCTAAGAGACTCAAGCTATTACTGCACAAAGTCCAAAAGGTAAAAGAAAACATGAGTTTTGTATTAAAAAAATACCGAAAAAGAGTGCATTCTTCATGTAGCTTTCCATGTTGCCAATTTTTTGCTTATAAATTCTACCGACGGCTTTCGTTCCGATATTTTTCCTGTGTGTTTGGCATGGGTCTGTAATGGTCACTTATCGCATCGTCCATCTCTCTTCACTTATCCATTTGTGTCTTCTCTGATCTAGACCTCGGCCCAACTGGCCTTGTAGCATGTCGGACCAAGTCCAGAACTACTTCGTTTTTCCTTTTTTTTTCTTTTTTAGGGGGGGGGGGGGAGGGGGATTGGAAAGGATGGGGGGTAGTTGGCTGGCTTCGATTTTACTGACTTTTTCCTCATCCACCTCCGGCGAAGCGCACGGACATCTTTATTTATTTATATTATTTATTTATTCCAAAAAAAGTGCTGCCCATGCTCATTTAAAAGCATTTCTTCAGCAATATTGTTGACTTGTTAACCAAGAAGAATTTACATTTTGAAACGTTCATATTTTGTTTAGTTCTTTACAACTTAAAGGATTAGAAATATTAGTTGAAGTTGGGCTTGCACGCAAATGGCTTTCATGCTGTCAGGATACTTTAAGATCTGGTTATTAAAAGCCTTTCACTTTCATTTAATCCACCCTGCCACGAAAACTGTGCATCAAACGCTGTTTTCGCTTATTTGGTTTTGTTCTGGAAAAAAAATCATCGGCTGCTTTATTTTAATTCTTGTTTCTCTTTTCTTTCTAAATGAAAAGCATTTTTATGGTGTTAAGATTTAAACCCCCTTCCGTTTCATATCCATACGACCTTGAGAAATGCAAACCAACCACGGCTCTGCCACCGACCTAATCTATCCGCAGCCCGCAATAGAATGCTTTGCACGGGCAGTAGACAAGAAACGAATGTAAAATCCTAAACATAAAAAAGTTTTTAAAAAAAAGAAGAAAACATGAATACAAAAAGAGGAATCCCGAAATGGAAGGCAATAAACAAACGAGTCTCTCTCATCCCCCCCCCCCCCTCCCCCCCCCGCCCCCCCCCCCCCCCCCCCGAAAATAAATCACACAAAAAATCTCGGAATGGCAGGGCAGCGCACCTTGAAGAGTTATCATTTTCACTCGCGTCTCCATTCACTGTAACTTTAACAGGTGGTTGAAGATAGCAGGAAGAGAGGGAGAAGTCAAGAGGTTAAGGAACGCAAAAGGCAGGTAGGTAGATTACCTTTATAGCCATTACCTGCCCGTCTACCATGGTGGCAATAATGTGTGGAGTACCCTTTCCAAGCTGAAAAAGATCCCAAAATATCTTGCCCCCACAAAATCACCCCCGTTCCAAGACGAAGATGAAGAAGATGAAAATGAAAAAAATCGCGGTGAAGCTTTGCTGAGGGGAATTATCTACCTTTCCCTGTCTGTCACCTCCCTTGAAACCAATGCAAGAGGTCGTGACCCTTAAGAAATGAATTCTGGGCTATTCCCCACTCTTGTGCTATCGCAGCAATTTTTTTGAAGTTAACAATAGGAGAGTGAGAGTATATTATAAGCATCTAAAAACCGCCCCCACACAGACAGACACACAGACGCAGACATATAGACACCCATACACACACACACAATCGTACTCACATTCTGACCACACACACGCATGCACACACACACGCAAGCATGCATGCACATAAACACACACTTATACACACACACATTCACACACTAACACACGGAATACACACACACACACACACACGCACGCACGCACACACACACCACACACACACACACACACTCACACACACACCCACACACGCACGCACGCGCACACACACACACACACACACAAACAGCCACACACACTCACACACACACAAACACACACACTCACACACACATACACACACACACAAACACACACACACACTCACACACACATACACACACACACTCAAATACCACCAACCTCTTATCTCTAGTGTTGTCTTTGAAGACTGAATGGCCAAGTCTTGCTCGTTCTTGTTTACTCGAACACTTGTATTTGCATGTGAGAGTCTACCATCGTGGAATCATGTAAAATCAACAAAGAGGAGAACCAACAATGCTGACAAAGGGCTATGTACTTGTGAACTGTTTGGAGCACAGACGGATGCTCCAAGAGGTTGCTGATGGTCTATGAGAGTTGCTGTCATTCATTCGTTTGGCCGTGAAGTAGCTGAATAGGCTATTTCATATCGCATGTGAACCTTCTCTATATTCCTCTCGAATTTCTCTTGTGAGTGTGTGTGTGTGTGTTCGAGAGTGTGTGTGTGTGTGTGTGTATGTGTGTGTGTGTGTGTGTGTGTGTGTGTGTGTGTGTATGTGTGTATGTGTGTTTCTCTCTTTCTGTCTGTCTCTGTATCTTCGTCTATCTTTGTCTGTGTGTCTCTTTCTTCCTCTGTCTCTCTGTCTTTTCTCTCTTCGTCTGTCTCTCTCCCTCTCTTATTCCCTCTCTGTCTGTCTCTCTCTCCTCTCTTATTTTTTTCCTCTCTCTCTCTCTCTCTCTCTCTCTCTCTCTTTTTTTTTTCCCCTAGTCATAGTTGTAGTAAAATAGTTTAGTCCCTCTTTAGGGCGAGGGCCAGATGCAAAAAAGCATATCTATGCTTATTCTTGTCACCCTCGAAAAATAAAGATTTGTCTCTCATTTTCTCTCTCTGTCTCTGTCTCTGTCTCTCTCTCTCCCTCTCTCTCTCTCCCTCTCTCTCTCTCTCTCTCCCACATTCCACCCGCTCACCGCTTTCACTTCCTCCTCCTTCTGTCTGTAGTATTCAATGAAGGACTGTCGGTGCAGACAACTGTGTGATATTAGCATTGATTTTTACAATGACACGCTAGGAGGGTGTTTGAAAGTTAAACAGATATTCGCCGTAATTCAAGAGATATATCTATATATATGTAGTGGTGGAGTGGAAGGGTAGTAGTAGTAGATACACGAAGCCCAAGTCCAAGCGTCTTGTTTCAACTTTTTAATCAAGAAAACAATGCAAGGAAACGTAGAGGCCGAAGGCGAAACCCGTAGACAGCAAAGCAAGTGTAGTGTCGTGTTCAGCTGCTAGGAGCGAATGCATGCTTATGCCGGTGTCCGGCCTATACTTATAGCCCCGGCGCGGACTGCACAGAAAGCACCGTCCGGCGGTGATGAAAATCGGACTGAATACGGCCAGAAACACGGAATCTGTGTTTCTTACACTTGCTTTACCCTACGTTATTTAAACAAATACATAACCAATCATAACAAACAATACATCAAATTAAAGCTACGACCTTTAGCTTTCCATTGCAATAGATCACATTTCGTAAAAACTTATATTTATTTAGTAGGATGCAAAAACAATGGTCCTAGTGAAGGCACTGAACCAACTTCAGTGCGGAAAATTACAAAACTCTCTAAACTGGAATAATGGACAAACTCATAAATCATACAGATAAAAAGAAGAACCCTAGACGAACATCATGATATGCGTTACTTGGGGGAAAATTATACATTGACTTAGTACGAAGCGGTAAAGTCCGAAAGTAAATGGAATCGGCTAAATTCCTGCGCGAGTACCTGTCTGCATAAATTAGCAATCTTTGCAGAGGAACCAAGCATCACTCATTACAACCAAATCCTTATAAACAAACTAAAATCATATGCAACATAGGTACGGGATATGTAATAGTGATACAAAAATGACAAAACAATGATTGAAAAGACAAAGATGAGTTTGTGAGAATCAATTTCTCTCGACGATACATGAAAACCGGTCAAGGTCAGAGTGACGCTTTGGTCAGTTCGAAGCATTATCGTAAATAACACAATAATATGCAGCCATCCAGCCTAATCAGTGACTTCTATGCAAACCTTAATATAATTAGGACCGTATCAAAGATAAAAGGGACTTTGAAAGATAGAAGTTAGGTAGATATATAAAGAAAGGTATTGTATTAGAATTTGCGCCGGCAAGGTGCGCGCGCATCATCGTATCGTCTGCTATGGGATGGGTTATCCCGTTTGTACTGTACACAAGGCTGTTTCGCTATGCGATGATTAGAGTGTTTAGGGTAGCGAAGTGCACTTTGCTACATCCCCCCCAACTCTTTTACATATCAGCGGCCGCGCTGATTTTAAGAAAAACAGGAAAGCCTAAGGGCTGAATTTATCAAACCATCTTAGATTATCCAAAAAGAGAAAAATTGCGAAAACTTTGCCTATGACTTTCACATATGTCACTGAGAAAATCGACAGTTACAAAAACATGTTCTCGTGATCAGTACCAGCTTTGCTAAATCAAAAGTGAGGCCTGTATTTTACAAAGTGTCTCACATATGATCAAAGTACTGCGTCAAAAACATAAAAGTGCAAACAATCAGGAAATTCATGGGAAAACATTGCTACATTTTCTCCACTGAGAAAAAGTAACACAATTTCAACACTACCATACAAAAATGCAACCTTCATCCCCACCAACCCGTTTAGTTGATAGGGTTTCTCTTTCAATGTGCAACAAGCTCAACACTCACAAAAACTCTCGCTCACGGCTTTACAGTAAAGGCTGTGTTTAAGACGTATTTTAGGTGAAAAACGTAACAGTTACAAAATGGACAGATTCACTAATGAATGACGTAGTTACCTGACACTGTTAAAATGATACATCATGTACAATACACCTGACACAATGCAATGACATCCAACATTACAAATGATCTGTACCAAGCCTATTTAAAGGTAACAAGGTAAATCATAACTTAGTTTACGCTTAAGAGAGCAATTAAGAAAGTGATGATACAGGGCCTTATTTGAAGGTCAGCAAGTATTCACTAAATTACTTTCAACCCTAGGTGGCAATTACCATCAGATTTGTAGTATCTGCTTGTGCCAAAAAAAAAATCTTTCAATAAGCGCAAACATCCGCCAACACATTCCACTCAAAGCATGACAAATAATCGCAACAATCAATATCAATCATACCAATACAAGAAACATGGAATAGCATACATGAAAATGAACATTATCAAACATCAACAAATTACCCGGCAGTAAACACACCTGCGAGTCTCTTCGTGGACGCAACACTTGCGTCACTTCACTGCCGCGAACACCGAGGAAAGTCTTATGTAATACCACATGGCTAACGTCACCAGCCCAAGTCTGTATCCGTCAAGTCCGATATGACGTGTCACACTAGCTAAGAATGGGATTGCACGCGCTACAGCTACTCGAGTACAGTATATACACTGGCTGAGTCCTGTAGGCTCTCTACACCGTCATACACAGTCCGTTGAATAAGGGCTATAGTCACACTCACCAAATGGGCACCACACAGTTCCATCAAGGTCACACAACCGCAAAATAACACTTCGTCGAAGGTGGCGGCCGGCTTTTCTCGCAGGAAGCGGCACATGTCACGCTTCAGGGATTGTGAGTGGAGTCCTGTGGCGAAGGTCTTGCGCAGCGTATTGTCGTTCAGTGTGTTGGCCTCGGCAGCATTGGTCTTGGCCCACGCAGCGCGTAGGTGGCTGGCGTACTCGCTAACGGACTCGCCGAGACCCTGTTGTCGCCTGTGGAAAGCGGCAGCCAGTGCGACACTATCTCGCTGGTCGCCCCACGTCTGCTCCAAGATGGCGTAAATTTTGGCCGGCGTGTTGACCTCTGCTGCTGGTCGCCTGATGACCTCCTGTCGAGCCCTTCCGTCCAGCGCTCCAAGGATCCATGCCGCTGCAGCAAGTGCAGGGACCGTCTGTAGCTGCAGGATCAGCTTGGCCTCCTGAATAAAAGTCTCGGCGCAGTCGCCCTCGCCGGTGAAACGCCTCAGCTTGCAGAGCCGCAGGTTGGGGGTGTTTGCCTCGTCCGCCATGTTTGCCTGTACTGTTTTCTTTCAGTTGATGCTTCTGTACCCAGAGTGACGCTTTGGTCAGTTCGAAGCATTATCGTAAATAACACAATAATATGCAGCCATCCAGCCTAATCAGTGACTTCTATGCAAACCTTAATATAATTAGGACCGTATCAAAGATAAAAGGGACTTTGAAAGATAGAAGTTAGGTAGATATATAAAGAAAGGTATTGTATTAGAATTTGCGCCGGCAAGGTGCGCGCGCATCATCGTATCGTCTGCTATGGGATGGGTTATCCCGTTTGTACTGTACACAAGGCTGTTTCGCTATGCGCTGATTAGAGTGTTTAGGGTAGCGAAGTGCACTTTGCTACATATATATACGACTAGTGTCTGTCTGTCTGTCTGTCTGTCTGTCTGTCTGTGTGTGTGTGTGTGTGTGCACGATGCACGGCCAAAGTTCTTGATGGATCTGCTTCAAATTTGGTGGGCATATTCAGGTACACCCGGGACAGGACACAACCTGGTCGATATTTCAACACGTGCTCTCAGCGCGCAGCGCTGAACCGATTTTGGTTCCACCTCAGCTACCCCCATCCGACTTACCAAAGCCGCTAGACCACATCACAACGCCAAAGTTCTCGGTGGATCTTTTTCAAATTTGGACACCGTATTCAGCTACACCCCGGACACAATATCATCGATGAGATATTTCAACACGTGCTCTCAGCGCGCAGCGCTGAACCGATTTTGGTTTTTCTGTTCATTTCACCATTCCCAGTAACTCTTCCTTATCTTCTCCAGTGTTTTGCGTTTATCTCCCTTCCTTCGTGTGGCTTCAATCCATATCCCCGTTTCTACGTTACTATTTTTAGAATGTCACTGCGCTGTCCAGAACGCTTCACTTGCACCCGTAAGTTGTTCTTACTGTCAAAGTGAAAAGGTCGAATCAATTTATAGCCACGCGAAAAATACACTGTCACCTATCTCTATATATTTATAGATATAGATAAACATATATATATATACGGCTTCTCTGTGTGTGTGTGTTTGTGTGTGTGTGTAAGCAACACCTGTGGATTATAGAGTTCTGTTTGTGATGGGGTCTAGCGGCTTTTGTCTGTCTGTATGTTCTGGCATTTGAGAAGCCACAACAAATAATATAGGGCTAAGAAATAAGCTCTAAAATTCTCAATCCCGTTTGACAGGACTTCGCCTTCAAAGGTGATTGTGGTGAACCGCCACGCTGTCTGTCTCTGTCTCGCGATTCACCCCGTTTATCTCCCTTCCTTCGTGTGGCTTCAATCCATATTCCCGTTTCTACGTTACTATTTTTAGAATGTCACTGCGCTGTCCAGAACGCTTCACTTGCACCCGTAAGTTGTTCTTACTGTCAAAGTGAAAAGGTCGAATCAATTTATAGCCACGCGAAAAATACACTGTCTCCTATCTCTATATATTTATAGATAGATATACATATATATATATACGGCTTCTCTGGGTGTGTGTGTGTGTGTGTGTGTGTGTGTTTGTGTGTGTGTGTAAGCAACACCTGTGGATTATAGAGTTCTGTTTGTGATGGGGTCTAGCGGCTTTTGTCTGTCTGTATGTTCTGGCATTTGAGAAGCCACAACAGATAATATAGGGCTAAGAAATAAGCTCTAAAATTCTCAATCCCGTTTGACAGGACTTCGCCTTCAAAGGTGATTGTGGTGAACCGCCACGCTGTCTGTCTCTGTCTCGCGATTCACCCCGGCGAAGCCGGGTATTCCTCTATAGTCATTACATGTATGTTAACCTCAGGGGAATAGACGCAAAAACATAGCTTTCAAGTGCAAAGGCCGACAACCGGAATGCACTTGAGAGACTGAGAGAGAGAGAGAGAGAGAGAGAGAGAGAGAGAGAGAGAGAGAGAGAGGTCGTGTGTGCGCTGAATATGCGTGCTTACTGCGTGTGCGCGCGCGCGTGTGTTTGTGTATGTGTGAGGGTACGCGAGGGCGTACGCGTGTGTATATGCATTTGCGTGAGTGTGCGAGTGTGCTTGTCGATGGACAAATGTTTAGAGGGGACAGGAGGGTCAGTATGCAAGGGGCAAGTACCAGGGCGTGTTCGAGAGTGTCCTGTGGAGGGGGAGGGGGGGGGGAGTGTGCGAGTGGAGTAGGAGGAAAAGAGAGAGGGGGTGGGGGGTGAGACGAGTAATCAAGCGGTCAGGGTGTCAGGGGGGTGACCTAGAGGGAGGGGGAGGCAACTCTCCACCTGCCGGTCTGTCAGTGTGCCGCATCATGTGGCTGTATGTTTTGACGGTATTGTTCATACTCACCCCGCCACCCAAACAACATAGCCTGCTAGGCCGCAAAACACCTTTGCTACAGTCGTTATCGGTTTAGATCAGGCGTACCATGTCCACGACAAAGCTTCCATTTTACACAGGTGTTACCCCGAAATAAGTGTCTACATCAAGAGAGAGACAGAGAGAGACAGACAGACAGACAGACAGACAGACAGGCAGTATTGGATACCCTTCAGCAGCCGCACAAGCAAAATGATATGCGTTCATGCTTACCTCGAACGCGGGTGCAAACCAACTAGACTAGACTGATTAACATCATTGTAATCGATATTAGATTGACAAAAATGCAACGCAAGCAAAAATGATATGTTTTGATAATCTCAACATCTCTCAGGTCAAACGCTGATGAAAGTCAACTGTCTGAGATCACTCTATCCTTGTCATCGATACGAGGGTTACAAAAAAAAGAAGAAAAAAGATGCGAGACAAGCAAAATCATTTGTTTTGATATTCTCCGTTTTGCTTTCAGTTGATGGACACTCACCTGAAACATTTCTCAAAGTCAGCATGACATACGTGTCATTGTAATCGATACGAGGGTTGAAACGAAAGATGCGATTCAAGCAAAATCAATTGTTTTGATTCTTTCCATTATGCCTTCAGTTCATGGACGCACACCAGAATCATGGCTAAATGTCGGCCGGACTAAGTGTAATTAATCGATACAAAGTTTAAAACAAACAACTGTAGAAAAAATACCAAAGAGTGGAGTGTGAAAATAAGATGTGTTCTGACACCCTAACTAGACTTATAAAATCCATCTTTGTACTAGATATGTGACACAAATGATGCGGCACAAGCATAACGATTTGTTCTAATACCCTCACTAGACTGATGAAATCCAACGTTGTACTAGATAATTATGTGACACACATGATGCGGCACAAGGAAAACGATTTGTTGTGATACCCTCAGCGCCTCGCAGGCTAGGTCTGGCAAGGTGAAGGCTCGTGGCCTCGGGGGGTTCACGGGAGGAGAAAGACACTGAACAGTAGTGTAGCAAGAGTTCAAAGGCCGGGGGTGAACTTTTCAACCTCCCCTTCAGCACCCCCCCCCCCCCCATCTCTCTCTCTCTCGTTCTCTCTCTGTGACCCTCTCTCTCTCTCTCCCCCCCTCTCTCTCCCCCCTCTCTCTCTCCGCTCTCTCTCTCTCTCTGTCTGTCTGTCTGTGTTTGTTTGTCTGTCTGTCTCATTCTCTCTCTCTCTTTCTCTCTCTAACCCTCTCTCTTTCTGACTCTCTCTGTCTCTGTCTGTTTGTCTGTCTGTCTCGCTCTCTATCTCTATCTGTCTGTCTCTCACTGTCTCCCTCTCTTTCTGTATGTCTCCCTCTCTCTCTGCTCATACTAATGTATCTCTCTCACTCTCTGCCCCTCTATCTCTTTTTGACTCTGTTTTGAAATAGCACAGTGTGTAAGCGGAGGGATGGTCTTGACCCACGTAAAAGTCTGACCAGATCTGTGACGAGTGTGAGGCGAACTGTTTTCACGAGGCGGAGAGAGCCTTTGAATTAGGGAGTCGTAAAAGTAGGTTCCACTGTACATGTACAGTATATAATTATCTAAACGGTGGTGAGGTTTTGTGATTATCTCGCTAGTTCGTGAGAGCTGAACGTCTTGCCAGGGAGTGTGAGTACTAATTGAGCGACTGAGAGCTGTCCACAGAGTCGTTGGCCTTTTCAGTAGATGGAGGTTGGAGAAAAACTGAGTGGGGTTGGGAGGTTCATGGGTGGAGGGGGTGGTTAGAATCGGGCTGTGAGAGAGGGTGGGGGTGAGAGGGAAACTATATTTTTGGCTGCTGTTTTAAGAGTCACACCGGGGACTGTATTCCGCCTTATTTCAGCCGGGCTCGTTGTTCCTCCGTTTTCAGCCGGGCCCGATGTCACGCAACGTAAGTGTCTTCATATAAACACAAACTATGACTTTCACACTTGTCTAAGCTAAAATTGATGAATGTCAGTAGAAAGGGGAATAATTGCTTTCTTTGTAGACAGCTACTTACGTCTATTGATTATCTGGCTAATTGACAGTGGCCGAATGTAAGGCCTGCATGCGGATTTTTGTGTGAAAAATGAAGGTTCAATGTAAATTTCTCTCAAACATGGATTTGAACAACAAATATTCATCTATTGTTACTATTTTGGGTATAGCTATGTTCATCTGTATCAATTTCGTGCTTCAATACGTCATCATTATGTCATAAGAAGCAATCAAAACAAGCAAGTGGTGTACGTTTTGTTCCGCGCTGGGCCCCCTACATTTTTGTCTGCGTTCCGCGCTGGGCTTGCTTTTTTCCGCGCTGGGTCCAAGGAAATGACAGAAAGAGGTGCAATTGTTATGGAAATTAAAAGATGTTGTTCCTCTGCAAGTGTGTAAATGTAGGCATTAGTAGCCTATATGTGTTACAACGATGTTAAATATGCTGTTCCATGTATACATATAGTCTCAATAGTGCAGTGTGAGGGGTTTGCACACTTCTTTTAGACTTTTAGACTTTTATGTTTTTTTCAAAAATGTGACACATGTAAAAAGATTTTTCCATTTCTTTACCAGGGAAAAAACCCTTACATCATAGTATTTTAGCCACAATAAAGTGTAACCACCCCACCCACCCCCCACACACACACACACAAGCACACACGCACAGACACATATACACACAGTCAATGAGAACAATTTTCTTTTAACTGTATCACTCTTTTCTTCGACTGATATTTTTTGAAAGTCAGTAGACAACGACCCCCCCCCCCCCTCCATTTCAACTCCATAGGAAAGCAAGCAAAACCACACACAAATTACTTGACCGCACTTAAGTGACTCACACACACACACACACACACACACACACACACACACACACACACACACACACACGTACGTACACACCTTCGAATAGAGCCAAATCAAGAATCACGGCATCTTAGTACACAATGTCAGATCGTGCATTTCCTGGCATGACGCGACAGCTGTGCTCTAAACTTGAACTGTGCCGAACATTTGGCACAAGAATACCCCAGATTAAAGTGCACGCGCTTTTCATGATCATGCAGGCTTTTTCTGCTGCTGTAGGTCTTGGAACAATGTTCACAAGCGGTCCGAGCATCTATAGCTGTGCACCTGTGCCTCTTGGGGTTGACATTGCGCTTGTCAGCAAATTTCTTGTTGCACTGAAAACAAGAGTATGGCTTGGTTTTTAGGTGGACAGAGTTTGTATGTGCGTGCAAATTACTCGCTTCTCTGAAGCGCTTGTGGCAGATTTGGCACTCAACACTACAATTGTCTTCATGGTGCAGTCTTGTATGTCTTGTTAAAGCTCTGGTGTTACCGTAGCTCTTTCCACAATGTGGACAAAGATGGCCAGTACGTTCCGGTTGTGACCGCTTAGGGGTTGACGTCAGTGGCAGACCAGCACTTGTGCTTGAGGCAACCTCTACTTCACTGCTGATATCCAGAAAGCTATCCAGGGTAACAGCTGACACCTCCATCTGTTGAGAAAATCCCTCAAAACGCGTTAAATTTGGCTACAAGAAATGCGAATCTCATCTAAGAAGTGGTCCCAGCGCGGAACACTTTCAGTTGATATGATGTCCCAGCTCGGAACACATGGGTGTCCAGCGCGGAACAAAACTCGACTGACATGGGTTTTGGTTTTGCCTCAACGCCTTAAAGCAGGTTCGGGAAAATGCATCAGCATAGCAGCAAGAAACTATAGAACAAACTTATGATACAGAAAAGCCATAACATGATACCGTTGCTTTCTTCATTTTGATCAGTTTGTGAGCCCAAAAAGCGACATACCGCAGGTATGTCAAGCCGATGCGGGTCACATACTAAACCTAGTCAGATTAAAAAAAAAAAGCAATAGAGAGACAAATCACTTAGGTTAGTGCAAAAATAATCCGTTTTCGGATGTGAGTTTTCTGGTAGACATAGTTGGCAAACTTACGTTTGTGTGACACCAAGCCCGGCTGAAAACGGAGGAACAGCGAGCCCGGCTGAAATAAGGCGGAACACAGTCCCCGGTGCGAGAGTGTATGTGTATGTCTGTGTGTATATAGATGTTAGTTATGAAAGAAGTCCACAGTGTGTGTGTGTGTGTGTGTGTGTGTGTGTGTGTGTGTGTGTGTGTGTGTGTGTGTGTGTGTGTGTGTGTGTGAGAGAGAGAGAGAGAGAGACAGACAGACAGACAGACAGAGAAGGAGATAGAGAAGGAGATAGAGGGGGGACTGAGGAAGAGAGAGCAAACAGACAGACTGACAGACAGACAGAGAGGAGGTACGGCAGTTGGGGGTTGAGTAGGGTGAAAGGCTCAGAGTATTTCCACCTCTTCAGCTGACCTTTCAGCGGTAGAGTGTATGTTTCCACCCTCCCCTCTCTATACCAACCGAAAACCCCAAGTTGTCGCTGGCGGCAATTTTATCTTATTATTTTAGTCTGGCACTGGGGAGAGCGAACAAGAAGAAGATGGAAAGCTACGCTAATCAGAAGCATTGTTCACAGTGGAAGAGAGTCCTCTTATCTTGGGGGGAAATCGCGACTCCTCGGGGTCCCACGCTAGTGTGATGTCCGGCACGTGTGTTGTCATAACAACACCGTCACCCCCAGGGACGGACCAGATACGACATTGACACGACACGGGATACGGGGGTCGTTGGTGGGGGGTGGAGAGGGTAGTGGTCATTTGGCACTTGAACTGCTTATACATATTGTATATTGCTGCTGCTGATCAAAGTGATGGTGGTGACGATGCTGATGATGTTGCTGTTGCTGTTGCCGATGATGATCTTCTCCTTTTTCTTGTCGATCGCTATTTTTTACATTTTGAGTCCAGCTCTGGATATGAAGCTGGTGGTCTTTGATAGAGCCTCCACAGCTCTTGGAGGGTCATCGGCCTGGTCCAAGTCTCACTCCTCAGGGGCTGGACTGAGATTCCTGCAGTCCTGTAGGATGTTGTGGGCTGCATCTTGTTCTGCCTCTCCACAGGGGCAACTGCTGATGATGGTAATGATGCTGCTGCTGATGCTGCTGGCGTAGGCAGAAAGGCTGACGCAAGGGGCCAGACACTTGGACACCTGACGGACAGACCAACAGACAGACCGACATACATAGCTGGTCATTCAACGATTGAGCTTTTGATACTTTTGCAACGGCTACTGTTATTGCTTGTTGTGCATCAGCTGCTGCTGTTGATGCAAGCAATTATAAGCTGATGCTTAGAGACGGATCAACAGACATAGAGATTAATGACGGATAGAAGGTCATGAGGACAAGAGATGGACAGACAGACACAGGTCAATACGATTAGAGACAGGTAGAAAGACAGAGATATTAAAGGAGGACAAAGAGAAGGTTAGTAGGACTAGAGACAGGGGACAAAACACATGTCATGCGACTAGAGACGTGTAGACAGACAGTGAGATTAGAGACTGACAGATAGAAGGTAACAAGGACAAGCCTCTTTTCTCGATTTCTGTACGAAACAACAATTTTTCTCTGCGACTGATTTTGTTGATTTTTGTTGATTGATATGCCATCTTATGTTCAAGCATTTGTTGGTAAATTGTCAAAAAAAGGAAAAAAAAGGAACATTAAAGCTGAAGACAAACGATCAAACTTCAGGAAGGTTTTGAATTTGCACAAGCAGCGATTTGACTGAGCTGCGCCACCGGGCATTTATGAAGACGGGGAGAGTTCCTGTGCTGGAACCTCACTTTCTGCCAGCATGATTTGTGCACTGCGCTAAGAAAGCATGCTCCTTCGTGTTTTTGGCATCGTTTCAGTTGGCCGAGTTGTGCTTACTTTCTTGCTGAAAATCGAATTTGCATTCAATTATAAAACATATTGATAGATCTGGTTGCCAACGTAAACTTGAACGGGGATGGGGGGGGGGGGGGGGGCGAGGAGAGAGAGAGAACGAGAGAGAGAGAGAGAGAGGTAAGACGTAAGACATTTTATTGATTAAACACACAAGGTTCATTTCAACGGGGTGTGTGTGGGGGGGGGGGGGGGGTGGGGGGGTCAGTAATACATGCCGTGTGTTTGTATTTATGGACAATCACCCGGTTTTATCTCTTTCTCTCTAACATATACTCACACGAACGCACGCACGCTCTCACTCTCTCTCACTCTCTCTCCCTCTCAGACATATCCAGCGCATGAATTAACAATATGGATAGGTGCAACGACAAACAAGTTTACAGTGCTAACATACATTATCATGCTCTATCGTTCCACGGCACAAACTCTCTCTCTCTCTCTCTCTCTCTCTCTCTCTCTCTCTCTCTCTCTCTCTCTCTCTCTCTTTCTAACATAGAAACATTTCCAGCGCAAAAATCAACAATTTGAATAGGTACAACAACAACACAAGTGTACTACACCAGCATACATTATTTGCAATCAAACCTGCTCTAAGATTCCACGGCACAAACTATGCATAACACATCGCCGTCTCGTTCACCTGTTCCACATTGGGTAACTAGTCCAAAAAACTTTTTCTTTTTTGAAAAACACGATATAAGAATCTGGCCACATGCACCACTGAATCCCCTTTATCTACAGACATAACACGTATAATACTGTTCGCATCTTCACTCTGGTTTTTTTCTCTTAATATTTTGACATCAAGTCTATAATCACAATATCCTTTGCATACAAACAATACATGTTTCTCGTCTTCCACGTCCTCTCTGCATACAGGGCAAAGCAAAAGGCCCGGTACAACGTCAGTTCGATAGCAGCATTTGTGAGTGTTTATGGGTGAAATACCAAATCGAAATTGTATGTATGCATCTCGAAAACAGCGGAGCTGAATATGGTCTATATACACTTCAGCGCGAATTTTTTGTTTAAAGAGCGAATAAAATTCAAATCGCTCCGAGTTCATGATGCTGTCGTGCCAGTCTTGCTGGAAGCAATCAAACAATCGTTGTCTGAATACTGCTATAAATCGATTCAAATCGCCTACACCTTGTTGCAGCAAGACATCTCCAAAGCCGTACATGCATAACATTTCTTTCAAATAATGAGACCATGTTTTCTTGCCATAACCCTGTAAATGTTTCATCATGTCATATGCTTTCCTTGGGAGTCTTTCGCTTGGCAAATGTAACACTCTCAGCCAATACTTAATACAGCGAACCGACGAAGTGACATAAAGTGGGTAGCGGCCTAAGTCACCATATACCATCTTGTTTGGTGTTTGTCGTCCTACACACAAAAACTTCTTGCATGCAAACAAATGGGCTTTCTCAAGAGCTTCAAACCTTTGGAATCCCCACAGCTCAGATCCATACATTAAGATCGGGAGGACCTGTGCGTCATATATTTTAACACATACGCTTCCAGGTATGTTGCCTAGCCTCCACAAACATCTTAGGATTTGGCCAGTCCTTATCTTTGCCTTTGAGGCCAGATCGCTGACCATTTGCGTCAATGACAATTTTGTGGTGAAATTTAGCCCCAAGTACTTGTAACTGTTCACAACCTCTATGTCCTCGTTTCCGTACTTCCAGGCTTCATTTGCTGCCAAAAATCCTCCTTTTCTAAAAACGATTACCTTTGTCTTATCCAGGTTGACTGTCATGGAAAACTTATCCGTAAACTGTTTTAACACATCACTCTGTTTCTGTAACCCGGCTGCGCTATAGGATATCAAGAGTACATCGTCGGCAAACAGCAATATGAGAATCTGCATCACGTCAGGTGTTAACTGTATTCCATGTTTACCGTTTTGAAACATTTCAAGTGCCAGTTCATTAATCAGGAATGAAAACAATGTTGGTGAAAGCACAGAACCTTGAGGGACTCCACATGGACAACGGAAAAACTCCGATGGGCCATCGTCGGTGCGAACACAAGACTTCACTCCTTTGTACATACTTTGCAGGATGTTCAACATCTTTCCGCCAACCCCGTGCTTGCGTAATACATTCCATAACATAGCCCTATTGACTGAGTCAAAAGCCTTGCGGAAGTCTACGAAACATATGTAGACCTTACCAGATCTTTTAAGAAGGTACCTCTGGACAATAGCATATAGCACAAACATATTGTTCACAGTAGAGTGGTCTTTTCTGAAGCCACCCTGTTCCTCCTCTATTCTACTGTTGTCTTCCGCCCAGTCAGATAAGCGCCTGTTTAATATGCTGCCAAACAACTTACCTACTATGCTCAGTAACGTAATGCCTCTGTAGTTATCAGGGTTGTTAATGTCTCCACTTTTGTGAATTGGGACAATTATCCCACAAGACCACGCAGAAGGGTAAACGCCTGTGTCAAAAATGTGGTTAAACAGCTTTACAAGAAACGGCAACAGTTTCGGGCAAGAGTTCTTTAACATTCCAGCACAAACGCCATCGTACCCGGGTGACTTGTTTAATTTCAATTTCTTGATACCAATCTCTATCTCATCAGCCGAGATGGGCTCGTCCAGGTAGTCAATGCCGGGTGTGTCCTCGGTCACTTCAGAGTGGTCGCTAGCCGGGTTGCCTTCACCACCTAAAATGCACCTGAAGTGGTCCAACCATTCCCTACTACTTATCTCTGGTTTTTGGTGCCTGCGCCCGCTGATTGATCGCACTTCGTCCCAGAATAACTTTGAATCACTCGCTTTTGAGACCAATGAGTTCAACTTGTCCTTTTTATATTGTTGCCTTTTGTTTGCCAGCAAGAATCTGTACGCCTGTCTACTCTCTACATATAAGTGTCTGGCCGTCTGCGCGTTTCTCTCCTGGTTGTCTTGCATTCGGCATCAAACCATTTACTGTTTCGAGGCTCTATGTACACAGTCCGCTTCCTGCATTCCGCGGCCTTGAGCATTCCTCTGTTTAGACAATCTACCGCATCGTCTAACGATATTGCTAACAGTGATGACGCCTGTGAAATATAACTATCAAAGGCGCCATTTCTGATAAATTCCTGAAAAACATATTTCTTTTCGTCGTCCCATATAATCTTATCAACATGTTTCGTTTTTTCACGCGTTGGTCTTTTCTTTGCAGGTCCTATTGTCAACTCAACCGGCAAATGTTTACCCTCGAAACGTTCTGCCACTTTTAATTCCATCTGTTTCTGCGCATTCCAAAAGATTTTGTTCAATCAACTCAATGCCCGAGGCTACTGCTATATGTCCCTGTGCATAGTAAGGTGAGCCGCTCGGACATCCGTTAGCGCAGAACAAAATAACATCTTTCTCGGATTGAAAAACTGATTTGTTTATCTTCAACCAGACGGAGTTGTCCTGTATTATGTCTAGTGCAGTGATCGATTTCTCGAGAAAACGTTTAACCATTATCATCACACCTCCACTGCTGCGTCCTTGTTGTGTGAATTTAACTGCCGGACTAAAGAACTGCGCAAAATCTGGGAAACAATCAAGTTGACTAGTAAACTGGAGGAATGTTTCTGTAAAACAGACAATATCAAAATCACTTACGTACTGCACGAAGTCTGCTTCGCATACCTTACTTAGTAACCCTTCCACATTCCAATTTAAGACACGCACGTGTTTTGTGGCTACTGGCGGGGTCACGTCAGTGGTCACTTGCTTCCGCCTCCACGTGCGATCCGCGACTCGGGGTGTCCTTGATCCCATTGACACACTTCTCAGCATTGTTACTGTCAACACTGGCAGGTACCGGCGCCCCACGTCATTGTTTTTGTTGAGTCTTGTCCCTCATCATGTCGTCAATTCGTCCCTGCTTTTGTTGGCCGCTCTGAGACAGAGACAGACAGAGAGAGAGGGAGACAGAGAGAGAGACACAGAGAGAGAGAGAGAGAGAGAGAGAGAGAGAGAGAGAGAGAGAGAAAGAGAAAGAGAGAGAGAGAACGAGAGAGAACGAGAGAGAGAGAGAACAAGAGAGAGAGAGAACGAGAGAGAGAACGAGAGAGAGAACGAGAGAGAGAGAGAGAGAGAAGGGGGGGGGGGGGGCGCGAGAGAAAAAAGCCGAGTGAGCGAAAAAGAGAGGGGGAGACAGACACACAGGGATGGATGGATTGACAGAAGTGGGGTCGGGAGTTTGTGGGGTGGGGGAGAGCTTGAAAGGGGCGGGCAAGCAGTCAGCCATATGGAGACACACAGGCACGCATACAGACAGACAGACAGACAGACAGACATTGGACCACACATACACACACACACACACACACACACACACACACACACACACACATCCAGCAACCTCCACCAAGTCTGCAGCCATGCACACACCCCATCAAATACCATGTTATCCTTGGCAATCTATCCTTGCGTTACATCCAGAGCAAGGACGTCGTAACGGATCATGCCGAACATTTGCACTGACTTGGTTCCCATCAAGGTTTTAGTGCACAGTATCCTAGATCTACTTTGCCTTCACCTTTACGTCAAATCGCTGTCTCGTTTTTTGGCAAATGATTGCCCAGACGTCTGTTATGCACTATGTGCAACACATTGAATTTGCATTCACCTTTGTGTAACATGTTGATCTTGTAGGCCTATTTGCCAAGATTGCTTTAAATTCCATATTGCTTTTTTTTAACAAATCGATTTTGTCTTTGCATTCACATGACGTCGTGTGCATAATTGTTCATATTGCTTTTCTTCGACAACTCGATTTTCTTTTACCTCTACCGCATGTCATCGTTTGCATATGACATCGCTTGCATACTTACTTTTTTAAGGTGGTGTCGCAATCATAGCTTTGGCATCCGTATTGACTATTGCTTGCCTAACAAGGTGTAACGCCGTCTGGTGTGAGAAGTGCGATAGCCATATCTAACAAGATTACGTTGCCATCCTACTTAGCCAATAGCCAATCTCAGTATACCGTGGTACCTGCGATGAAAGGACACCCTTGGGAACAGCCAAAAGTATCCGTACATTGCAGGTGGTCTTTTTTTTTATAACAGGTACATTTTGGTCATGTAAATAGACAAAGAGACCACAGACGCTGTTCTTTCCCTTGCGACCAACCAAAAATGTCCGCACATTGTAGGTGGTCTTTTTATAACAGGTACATTTTGGTCATGTAAATAGACAAAGGGACCACAGACGCTGTTCTTTCCCTTGCGACCAACCAAAAGTGTCCGCACATTGTAGGTGGTCTTTTTATAACAGGTACATTTTGGTCATGTAAATAGACAAAAGGACCACAGACGCTGTTCTTTCCCTTGCGACCAACCAAAAGTGTCCGCACATTGTAGGTGGTCTTTTTATAACAGGTACATTTTGGTCATGTAAATAGACAAAAGGACCACAGACGCTGTTCTTTCCCTTGCGACCAACAAAAAGTGTCCGCACATCGTAGGTGGTCTTTTTATAACAGGTACATTTTGGTCATGTAAATAGACAAAAGGTCCACAGACGCTGTTCTTTCCCTTGCGACCAACAAAAAGTGTCCGCACATCGTAGGTGGTCTTTTTATAACAGGTACATTTTGGTCATGTAAATAGACAAAAGGTCCACAGACGCTGTTCTTTCCCTTGCGACCAACAAAAAGTATCCGTACATTGCAGGTGGTCTTTTTATAACAGGTACATTTTGGTCATGTAAAATAATAGACTAAAGGACCACAGACGCTGTTCTTTCCCTTGCGACCAACCAAAAGTGTCCGCACATTGTAGGTGGTCTTTTTATAACAGGTACATTTTGGTCATGTAAATAGACAAAAGGACCACAGACGCTGTTCTTTCCCTTGCGACCAACCAAAAGTGTCCGCACATTGTAGGTGGTCTTTTTATAACAGGTACATTTTGGTCATGTAAATAGACAAAGGGACCACAGACGCTGTTCTTTCCCTTGCGACCAACCAAAAGTGTCCGCACATTGCAGGTGTTTAATTTTTATATTTTAACAAGTACATTTTGGTCATGTATAATATACAAAGGGACTACATAAGCTGTCCTTTCTTGTGATGTGTCCTTCATTGGAGGGGCTTCACTTTACAGGTACCACTGTTTCTGTACTCGTCTACTGAGCGGCTTTGGTTAAATAAAGCTGTTTTGTAGCGAGCGTGGCATAAACAGGATGTTCTGTGTTACGCGTGAGACATTTGGAAACTCATTGAGGTAGTGAACGGGAGATGGCCTTGACAGATTTTGTTAATGCAATTAAGATTATGTGGTAATGCATCGATGTTTTTAAATAACTCTCAATATAGCTAATAATAATTAGCATCAGTGTGAGTGTTTTTGAATAAAAAAAAAAAGCGTCATGTTGAGAACGATGCACGCGTTCGCACGATATGATGCCCTTTTCTTCAGGGATCTCATTATTCCCCGTGATGCCACGGTAGTCTCACATCATCATCATCATCATCGTCATCATCGTCATCATCATCATCATCATCATCATCATCATCATCATCATCATCATCTTATTGTTCTCTGTGTGTGTTGACAGTTACCTTGAAAACCTGGGCACGCTGTGTTATCGTGCAAGGTGTGTGTGTGTGGCGATGAACCTGAGTACCGGCCAAGGGTGCCGTGCACAGTCAACTCTTTTGGGTGAGTGTGTGTGTGTGTGTGTGTGTGTGTGTGTGTGTGTGTGTGTGTGTGTGTGTGTGTGTGTGTGTGTGTGTGTGTGTTAGTGTGTGTGTGTGTGTGTGTGTGTGTGTGTGTGTGTGTGTGTGTGTGTGTGTGTGTGTGTGTGTGTGTGTGTGTGTGTGTGTGTGTGTGTGTGCGTGTGCGCGTGCGTGTTGTTATTTGAAAGGCGAAGCACGGCGACTCTAAGTGAGCAAAACACGATAAAATAAAATACTCCCCACCTCCACAAGTTTTGCTTGGTTCAAGGTATACATTCCCTCACTTGCAAGCAATCATATTCACCACTGCATATCTGTCAGTGCGTTTACATGGGATAAGAGCGACCTTTGATGCACTTGGAAAGATGACTAGATCTAGTCTGGTTTGCGCTCAGTGCGCAGTGGGAATTTTTCTTTTTGTAAATCATACCATCCTGAATGCCTCAAGGACTGGGTGGCCGAGTGGTAACGCACTTGCGCTCGGAAGCGAGAGGTTGCGAGTGCGACCCTGGGTCAGGGCGTTAGCAATTTTCTCCCCCCTTTCCTCACCTAGGTGGTGGGTTCAAGTGCTAGTCTTTCGGATGAGACGAAAAACCGAGGTCCCTTCGTGTACACTACATTGGGGTGTGCACGTTAAACATCCCACGATTGACAAAACGGTCTTTCCTGGCAAAATTGTATAGGCATAGATAAAAATGTCCACCAAAATACCCGTGTGACTTGGAATAATAGGCCGTGAAAAGTAGGATATGCGCCGAAATGGCTGCGATCTGCTGGCCGATGTGAATGCGTGATGTATTGTGTAAAAAAATTCCATCTAACACGGCATAAATAAATCCCTGCATAAAAAATTTAAAAAATCCCTGCACTTAGAACTGTACCCACGGAATACTCGCGATATAAGCCTCATATTGATTGATTGATATTATATGAATGCTGTCAACCGTAACAGAATGATTTCCTGCCACATAAACATGACGCACAGATACAATGTTTGACGAACTAGAAAGTATGTTAATTGTTCATTTCAGTGCAACAGTGTTTCCTTTCATCGTGGTATTTAGAGCGGAACGAGCCAAGGCTACGGAAATAGCCTACTTTGTGGATAAACCGACGCCTTGATCGTTTTGCAAAACAACGGACGGCCCGGTATTATAGACGATGATTGCTCTAGAGTGACTAAAGCATTGGTCGACCTAAAGGCTGAGAAAAGTTTTCGTAGTGCCGGATTTCATGGATTTGCAAGGCTTCGGAAATAGCCTATCCTTTATGGATAAACCGACGTTGATCGTTTTGGGGGGAATAACTGAGTTATACTGGAGGGAACATACCATTACGTCCCAGTACCATTACGTCCCAGTACCATTACGTCCCAGTACCATTGCGTCCCAGTACCATTGCGTCCCAATACCATTGGGTCCCAGTACCATTGCGTCCCAGTACCATTACGTCCCAATACAAGTACGTGCCATTGCGTCCCCGTACCATTAGGTCCCAATACTAGTGAATTTAATTTCTGAGATGTTACTGTAGCAGTGTAGCGACACGTTTTGTAATAAAAGTGCGTTTTGTAAGAAATTTATTACAAATCGTGTTCGGATTACACAATGTTTATTACAAAACGCGTTCAACACGATTTGTAATAAAAATTGTGTCGGTACATAGCAGTATTTCACAAATAAAAATAAAATAAAAAGATGTGTACCGGTTAGTCGAGATGAGGTGAAGTGGAAAAAAATAAAAATAAATAAATAAATAAATAAATGTTTGTTCATGGGAGAAAAAAAAATCCTTCACGATATAATCAGAAACTGTAAAGGATATTGCATGTCAGTTTGTTTGTTTTGAGGCGCTCCTTGCTTTCCTTACATGTTTTCTGAGGTAACCATGTTCTTTCTTTTAAAATAAACTGAAGCACGCTAACCTAAACCGAAGTGTACAATCAGAAAAGCTAGACTGACTGTCCAGTAATCGAACCTTCAGCACATAGACACCGAGACACACAGATAGCGAAACCCATACAGGCACAAATGTAGACACAGACACCTACATACATACGTACATAACACACACACACACACACACACACACACACACACACACACACGCGCGCGCGCGCGCAAGAATATACATACATGCACAATCAGTGACATAGACTAGTTCTACATGGGACGATGTTTCAATAACAAATCATTTCATTTTTCTTTCTGTTTAATGACTGAACAAACACAACCGTATCTTTAAAAATCAACAACTGCATATTCTGGTAAAATCCTGGTTCGTATGTACATGTTTAACATTTAACATATTACTCTGCAACACTCCTGCGATCAAAATTCCTTTTGGATTCATAAATCAAAGACACTTGAATTAAATATTATTGAGCGAGAAACTGTTATGTTACTTTACATAAACAGGTACTGTAAGTAACACACGCCTGAAAAAAAGGAACATTATAAAGGCCTTCAACTAGCTGTTCTTCTTTTCTTCTCCACGATCATCATCATTATCATCATCTCCACAATCATCATCATTATCATCATCTCGTCGTCGTCATCATCATCATCATCAACATCAACAACAACAACCAACAACAACAACAACAACATTTTTTTTTTACAAAACACAATAGAAAAGAGAGAAAAATAAATGTGTCAAGTAAGTGCATATACAGGCTTCAACATTATTGCTACGTAAATTTATGCAATCTTGAAGCTTGAAATTACTCGGATAATATAAGGTAAGATACTCCGTACTTATAAAATCCACTGTTCATTTTCATCTTTTCGCTGACCTACTCTGTCGTACAATATCAATGCCACACACACACACACACACACACACACACACACACACACACACACCCACACACACAAACACACACACACACACATACACACTGCCCAATTGTGTTGGGACGTAATGGTACGGGGACGTAATGGGATTCCTTTATGGGACGTATCGAGATGCAATTTTCTTGGGACCTATCGACACGCAATTTTGTTGGGACGCAATGGTACGGGACGCAATGGCACTGGGACCCAATGGTATTGGGACCCAATGGGATTGCTTAATGGGACGCAATGAGACGGCATTTTTGAGTCACTTGAGAAAAAGTGACTCTATGTAATCGGTCAGTGTTAGTCTGTCCGGCCGGCCGTCCGGCCGGCCGTCCGGCCGGCCGTCCGTAGACACCACCTTAACGTTGGACTTTTCTCGGAAACTATCAAAGCGATCCGGCTCATATTTTGTTTAGTCGTGACCTCCAATGACCTCTACACTTTAACGATGGTTTCGTTGACCTTTGACCTTTTTCAAGGTCACAGGTCAGCGTCAAAGGAAAAATTAGACATTTTATATCTTTGACAAAGTTCATCGGATGTGATTGAAACTTTGTAGGATTATTCTTTACATCAAAGTATTTACATCTGTAGCCTTTTACGAACGTTATCAGAAAAACAAGGGAGATAACTAGCCTTTTCTGTTCGGCAACACACAACTTAACGTTGGGCTTTTCTCGGAAACTATAAAAGTGACCGGGCTCAAATTTTATGTGAACGTGACTCCCAGTGACCTCTACATTTTGACGTCTGCTTTGGTGACCTTTGACCTTTTTCAAGGTCACAGGTATGTCTTGAAGGAAAAAAATTGAAATATCATATCTCTGAAACTATTCATCGGATTTGATTCAAACTTTATAGGATTATTCTTTACATCAAATTATTTACATCTGTATTGTGTTGTGAATAGCAATTTCTTCCTGTCCATCTGATGCCTCATATAATATTCAGAACTGCGAAAGTGACTCGATCGAGCGTTTGCTCTTCTTGTTTTGGGACGCAATGGTACTGGGACACAATGGTACTGGGACGTATTGGCATGACCCCATACTGGACAGGAGTGCCTGGCATTATACTCACACAGATTACTCTTAATTAACCGGTGACTGGAGCCTACACAGGACGACCTAGTTGGCTCTGAAACTGAGCGTTGGCAGTCTGTAAGCGCTCAACCTAGTTTCACGCGGATTATTTTGTCTGCCACTTTCGAATCCATGCACCCTTTCTAAATATGCACCAACCGGCCTGTCCTTTACCATTGTATAAGCTTTCACCCACCCTATCTCTACCCCCTCCCTCTCACCTCTCTCCTCTCCCTTCCCTAGTACATGTAACCTCTTTTCTTTGCTGGAATGCTCGTTAGACATCTCCAAATTCTAAGTTCGTTTCTTTATTTACAAAATGTGCACTTACCTATGCAAAAAGTGTGTTCTTCTGAGCCGTTCACCACAAGCCCCTTTTTTTTCGCTGTTATGCACGTTAGATATCTCCGGATTCTAATTTTGATTTTGTATTTACTAAATGTGCACTTATATACCTATCCTTTTCAACAACCGTCTTTTCCGAAAAGCCGTTCTTGTTAAGCCTCTCCTCCTTCCATTCTAACCTCTCTTCTGTACGCTAGGTATCTGAGAATGCTATTTTCGATTCTATGTTTACTACATGTGCACGCATGCAGGTGTCCTTTTCATGGAACGACTCTCTTTCCTACCTATCCTTATTCCGCCCACTCTCCCCCTTCGCACCCTCCCCAACCCACTCTGTTCGCTACTACAGTCGAACCTGCCCTAGTGACCACCTCTTGGTAAGACCACCTGCCCGTTATTCATTACGATCAAGCCAAACGCCGATCCCCGTCGAGTTTTTGTCTATACAATACACCTTTCTATGGTGACCATAATATGTCTATAACGACCACTTCTGATCGGTTCCTTGGGTGGTCTTTAAACACAGGTTCGACTGTATTCACATTTGATGCATCATCTATTCTAACCACACATACATACACCTGTGGTTTGTTGTTGTTTATTCAAGCCAAAAAGAACCCATCCCCTATCCCTCTCCCCTCTAGTATACCTTCCGTGTCTCTTCCCTCCCTCCTTTATTTCCAGTCCCTTCCCTCCGTTACTAATCGTTCACAAACTTTTGATTTTGTCTTCAAGATCGGCCCTTTCTAAATACGCGTATATCCTCAATTTTGTCCATGACTTCCCCTTCCCACCCTTACTTTCAATCAATGTGTGTCCTTTTCATGCAGAAAACTTCGATTTCGTGTGGAAGTTCGCCCAATTATAAATACGCAAATACCTGTCTTTTTCACGAATTCCGTCCCCCCCTCTCCTCTCCCCTCTCCCAACTAGCACCTAATCCCTTCCCACCCATACCATTCCCCTTAAAAATACATACGCATAATTATATACCTGTCATTTTTTTCACGAATTCCACCCCCTTCCCCCCCCCCCCCTCCCTGCACCTATCCTTCCCCCTTTCCACCCAATACTCCATCCCATTCCTCACCCCCCCCCCCCCCCCCCCCCCCCCGCCCCCCATCTCCCTTACCTCATACACCTTCTCTCACCCCTAATCGCGTTTAGACACCTAATCGCATAATCGCACAGCAGGCGGCGAAAATAGACGGGGAAAGTTGGAGCGTGTCCAAAAACATCTAGTTGACCTAGATCGCTTTGATAGACGTTACGTCAGCTTCCTGTTCGGGCCCGAGCCTGACCTAGTTGGCCCGACAGCGCTCGCTTCGTGACCCGATTCTTAGCTCCGATCAGCTGTTAGGCTCTCTCTCTCTTCTGTTTCTCGCTTGGTCGCTGTTCAGTGCTTCTGTCTTTCACTCGTTCGACCGCAGTCCATGTCAGTCTCGCTCTCTCTCACGGTTCTGTCTGTCTTTTTCTTTGCCTGTCTGTCTGTTTGTCTGTCTCTCTCCATCATCTAGCTCTCTCTCTTCCTCTCTTCTGTCTGTCTGTCTGTCTATCCCTGTGTGTTTGTTTCACTTTCACACACGGCCTCTTTTTAGCTCCCTGTACCGTTGTACGTCCGTCTGTCTGTCTGTCTGTCTGTGTGTCAATGCCACTGTCTCTTTATTTCAGTCACTCTTGGGTGTGTTTTTGTATTCCAGCTTCAAACAGGTGTGAACTGACTGAATATGTCCACCTGTTTGTCTGTCTGATCTCTCTCTCTCTCTCTCTCTCTCTCTCTCTCTTCACTGTTAGCTATACACGCAGTGTGGGTGCAAAGGTTGGTGCGATAGTGCAAAGTGGTAACTAGGACGCACAACAGTGCGGTGTTTATTGGTGGGCTGTAATCCCACACTGACAAGTATCGGAAAAAGGTATTAGTCCAATTTCTCAACGCCCCACGTAGTCTTCATAAACGAGATTCTCCCGTGTCAGGCAGTGTCGGTAAGTAAAGGTGTAAAGTGTGAAACGACACGGGGGGTGGCGTTTGGGGGTCGCAGCGGGCTGGGGAGGGGAGGGGGTGGGTTTCAGTTGGAGAAGAAGAGAAGGTGGGCAGCGGGTCATAGGGGTGAGGGCAGAGAGGGAGGCAACGGCTGGAGAGGTAGAGAGAGGGGGGGGGGGGGGGGGCGAGGGGAAAACGAGAGACGCACATACAAATTTTTAACTGCGTAATAGTAAATGACTATTTCAAAAACTAACGAGAGAGAGGGAGGAGTGGGGGCTGAGAGAGAGCGAGAGACACACAGACTCATGTTTAACTGCGTAGTAGTAAATGCATTATTTGAACAACTTCGAGAGAGAAAGAGAGTGTGTGAGAGAGAGAGAGAGAGAGAGAGAGAGAGACAGAGAGAGACAGAGAGAGAGAGAGAGAGACAGAGATAGAGACATTGTGAGAGAGATAGAGAAAGGTTGGTTGGTTGGTTATTATGTATTGTCCCTCCAGCAGAGAGAGAGAGAGAGAGAGAGAGAGAGAGAGAGAGAGAGAGAGAGACAGACAGACAGACAGACAGACAGATGGACGGACAGAGAACGAACGAACGAACGAACGAACTTTATTTTACAAGGATAAAGGTTTAAGGCACATTG
>NC_090249.1:48158189-48175145 GCF_037325665.1 Littorina saxatilis
GATTCTCCTCTTGGCAAGACTCTTCTTTTGTTGACAGAAAAGAACGCCCTGCACATCTTGATAACAAATCTGGGAGATCTGATCGCATATTGCATAAATCTCGCAAAAAAAAGTGAAAGCCAAACTTAAGATTCATTGCAGTCTTACCTGATCAGTTAAGGTCACACATCTTCCCATAAGTGAAAGCCAAAGTGAGATCTAATACCACATTGCACATATTAACTTCTCTCGCAAAAAGTCAAAGCCAAAGTAAGATTCAATGCAGCCTTACCTTATCAGTACATTTCACACATCTGCCTTTAAGTGTAAGCCAAAGTAGGATTCTACTGATCGGGTTATTATTGCACAAATCTCGCTGAACGTGTAGGCGTTAGATTCTGTAACTGTCTTACCTAATTTGGTTTATTGCACAAAGCAAGTAATCAGTGAAAGCCAAAGATTGGATTCCATGCATTCTTAATTACTTACTTTATGTACGATATGCCCTCTATCACAGTCTTACCTGGTTGGTTTTATTACACAGTATCATTTGGCCTTCATTGTAAAGTACAGTGTGCTTCCACTATATCGCGGTCTTTGGGGTTTTAGACCGCGACATACGTAGTTTGACAGAAAGTGTAGTCTGTTGAACAAATTGCTGCCAAGACAGCGAACAAACCATCGGGCACAGTAGTCAAACAAACAGCAATAACTTACTTCTGGAAGACTCTGCAGTATCAAGTCTGGAATCGATAGGTGTGTGCTTTTTACATTTAGTCAAGTTTTGACTAAATGTTTTAACATAGAAGGGGAATCGAGACGAGGGTCGTGGTGTATGTATGTGTTGTGTGTGTGTGTGTGTTGTGTGTGTGTGTGTGTGTGTGTGTGTGTGTGTGTGTGTGTGTGTGTCTGTCTGTCTGTCTGTCTGTCTGTCTGTCTGTCTGTCTGTCTGTCTGTCTGTCTGTATGTCTGTGTCTGTAGAGCGATTCAGACTAAACTACTGGACCGATCTTTATGAAATTTGACATGAGAGTTCCTGGGAATGATATCCCCTTTTTTGTCTCTTTTTTTTCTCGATAAATGTCTTTGATGACGTCATATCCGGCTTTTTGTAAAAGTTGAGGCGGCTCTGTCACACCCTCATTTTTCAATCAAATTGATTGAAATTTTGGCAAAGCAATCTTCGACGAAGGCCGGACTTTGGTATTGCATTTGGGCGGGGATGTAGCTCAGTCGGTAGCGCGCTGGATTTGTATCCAGTTGGCCGCTGTCAGCGTGAGTTCGTACCCACGTTCGGCGAGAGATTTATTTCTCAGAGTCAACTTTGTGTGCACTCTCCTCGGTGTTCGAACACCCCCGTGTGTACACGCAAGCACAAGACCAAGTGCGCACGAAAAAGATCCTGTAATCCATGTCAGAGTTCGCTGGGTTATAGAAACACGAAAATACCCAGCATGCTACCTCCGAAAACGGCGTATGGCTGCCTAAATGGCGGGGTAAAAAACGGTCATACACGTAAAATTCCACTCGTGCAAAAAACACGAGTGTACGTGGGAGTTTCAGCCCACGAACGCAGAAGAAGAAGAAGAAGGTATTGCATTTCAGCTTGGTGGCTTAAAAAATAATTAATGAATTTGGTCATTAAAAATCGGAAACTTGTCATTAAAAAGGTTTTTTTTTTAAACGATCCAAAAACAATTTTATCTTATTATTCGTCATTTTCTGATTCCTAAAACATATACATATGTTATATTTGGATTACAAACAAGCTCTGAAAATTACAAATATGAAAATTATAATTAAAATTAATTGTCCGAAATCGATTTAGAAACAATTTCATCTTATTCCTTGTCGGTCCCTGATTCCAAAAACATATATATACTAGATGATTACCCGCTTCGCCGGGTACCGGCTTCGCCGGGAAGAAGTAGAGCCGAATACCAGGCTGCGCCTGGGACCCGGCTTTGCCGGGTGTACGCCGGCTTCGCCGGCGCACGAAGGAAGGGAGATCTAAAAATAGTAACGTGCAGTGACCTTCTTAAAATAGTAACGTAGTAACGGGAATATGGATTGACGCCACACGAAGGAAGGGAGATCTAAAAATAGTAACGTGCAGTGACCTTCTAAAAATAGTAACGTAGTAACGGGAATATGGATTGACGCCACACGAAGGAAGGGAGATAAACGCGCAAAACAAAACACTGGAGAAGATAAGGAAGAGTTACTGGGAATGGATATAGTGGATCTACAGAAAAACCAAAATCGGTTCAGCGCTGCGCGCTGAGAGCACGTGTTGAAATATTTCATCGATGAGGTTGTGTCCGGGGTGTAGCTGAATACGGTCTCCAAATTTGAAAAAGATCGACCGAGAACTTTGGCCGTGCATCGCGAACAGACACACAGACACACAGACACACAGACACTAGTCGTATATATATAGATATTATATAGATGATATGTTTGGATTAAAAACAAACTCAGTACGCTAAAAAGAATGTTATCCTACTCAGCGCGACCATTCCGCACTATTCTGGCTTGTCGAATTCACTGCCTTTGCCACGAGCGGTGGACTGACGAAACTATACGAGTATGCGGTCTTGGTGAAAAAATGCAGTGCGTTCAGTTTCACCCGTACCTCCTAAAACCAAAAATTCTCACCGGGGAAAATGTCATCTTCATATCTACTATCTTTTTCTGGCTGTCATTAGCCGTCCAGTTCCGCCCAAGGGCAGTTAACTGGGTTTGGTAAAAGTGAGAAAAAAAGAATTCGACATGCACATGCATCGGCACTGGGCTTTGCTACACATCAAAGTATAAGTTTGGCTTTCCATATGACTATGCTTCTGCGCCCATCAGGTTCCCACAGTTGGACTTTATTCTGTGTCCTATGAAAAAAATAGTTTTTCGTTCTCAAAACATAGCCAAAGGACATAAAACAGAATGCAACATTATAGAACGGAGCTGATCTAATTTGTTCATCATCGAGTCATCAATTATAATTGTGCAATAGTAAGGCCTCTTTGCACTCGTGTTTTAGCTGTCCAAGATTCAGTATCATAACAGGAATTACATCGTGTTTTGGCTGTCCAACATTCAGTATCATAACAGGAATTACATCGTGTTATGGTTGTACAACATTCAGTATCATAACAAGAATCTCATGGTGTTTTGGCTGTCCAACATTCAGTTTCATAACAGGAATTCCATTACCCTCTCTCCCCGTTCCCTCCTTCCCCCTTTTGCAGTCCGTTCTCCCCCTCCCCCTCCCCCTCCGATCTTTCCCTTTCCCCTTTCCTTTCTGAGACAGAGATCGAACAGGATGCCAAAGTGTGATTTATGCCAAATAGGTGAATTCCCAGCACTGTACTGGAATGAAGGTGTGGAAAGCAAATTTGCCCGGTCAGACACGCAGGGGTAAAGAGAGGAGAAAAGAGGTCAAGAAGCGCGTGCACAAGATTGCGGGCGAGCTCCAGCACGTGCACAATGTGGCTGGTATGTAGGGCACGGCCCTGTGTATAACAACAGTGCCAACAGGCAACATTCTCACCCTTCTGTGACTGAGTGAGTGAAGCAACCACTTGTTTATTTTCTCTCTCTCTCTCTCTCTCTCTCTCTCTCTCTCTCTCTGTCTCCCTCTCTGTCTGTCTGTATGTCTGTCTCTCTCTCTGTCTCTCTCTCTCTCTCTCTCTCTCTTCTGTGACTGAGCAAACCACTTGTTAATTATTAACATTTTATCTCTCTGTCTCTCTCTCTGTCTCTCTCTCTGTCTGTCTCTCTCTCTGCCTTTCTCTGTCGCTCTTTCTTTCTCTCACTCTCTTTCTGTCTCTCTCTCTCTCTCTCTCTCTCTCTATCCCATCTCTCTCTCTCTCTCTCTCTCTCTCTCTCTCTCTCTCTCTCTCTCTCTCTCTCTCTCTCTTGTCTTGCTCTCGCTCTCTCTAGTCTGTGAGTGAGTGAGTGAGCCAACCACTTGTTGATAACTTTCATCGCATCTGTTTTCGAGTCATTCAGGTCACTGGCTCTGGATTTTCTTCCTTCAAAATGAAATCTGCGGGGAAAATTGGTCGTATTGCCTTTGAAGAAAATACTGACTATATCTTAACCGAGTACCACTGGGTATGTATACGTTTTTGTGTGTGGGATGTATTGTGGAAATACCAAATAGTGGTACATTGAGGTCGCTGAGGTCATGGGCTTTGGTTTTCTTCTTACTCAATAACTGTTGCTGGGAAGATTTGTCGTTTTGAGTTTGAGGAAGATACTGACTATCTGTACCGAGTTGCACTTTATAGATAGCATATTTGTGTGTTGAATGCATTGTGAAATATCAAAAAATGGTCCTTACTCATGCTGCTATCAATATTTTTATAGATTGAGGTCATTGGCTCTAGTTTTCTTCTTACTTAATAACAGTTGCTGGGAAAATGTGTCGTATTGAGTTTGAGGAAGATACCGAGTCTGTACCGAGTTGCAATTACTAGATAGCATTTGTGTGTGTTGAATGCATTGTAAAATATCAAAACATGCAAGGTCCTTGGAGAAAGGACGGCAAAGTTTTGGACGCTTTGAAAAAAGTTTCAGCGTTTTGCTGACTATCATCGACAAACGATACAATGTTATTGCAATTGATTCATACATAAACACTTGGGATTCTGAGGCTGATGTTGCTAATGGTGGGTGCGACGTGTTTAGTAAGGAGAGTATGGTCATCCGGGCGGTGACCCATTTTGCTTGTAAAGCCTCTCCTTAATTGGGCGAAGTGCTTTGGCACTGAATTTTCAGTAAAAAAAAAAAGAGAAGACTTTGAAGTCTTCGCAAAGTCGACTTCGGGCTCATTTAAGGACGGCCTAAAAAGGCAGTCAGTTGTGTTTCGATGGCTCTGAATGGTTGACTGCAGACACACACACAAACAAACAAACAAACAAAAGCACGAACTAATAAACAAACAAGCAAACAAACATTTTTAAAAGTGACCTAGTTTTGTAGCCTAACGAGAGTTAGACGAGCGACATCCCAGACAAGCAGGTCAACACTGCCGTCATGCCCTAAACTGTTTAAAGTCGTAGACATCGCCAAAGTACATGATCAAACAAGGTCAAGAGTTGCTATGATGAAAATCGTGTCTGTTTTTGTTAACCGTACTCTAGCGTTGGCAATGAGGATCATATTTTTATGCTACTGGAGGTGCAAAGAGTTTCAATATTTGCAGGTGCTTTTGTACGGAGCTGACAACTATGACCCCATTCTTCTTTAATCTATTTTCGCTTTACTTACAGTCGCCCTTGAAACACATTTCCCGGAGGCATATCTGGACCCAGCCTACCCCAATTTCTTTTTGTGTACAGTGCACCACCCCACCCATTTCTAAAATGTCTTCTACGGCTTACCTCATAGATCACTATCACTTTTGGCAAGTACTGGCTTGTCAGAGCTTGAAACAAAACTCAACTGATTCAACTCCGCCATTTCACCGTTCCCATTCCCCTTCTGGGATAAGCACGTTCAAAATCGGCTCCTTTACCGCAAATACACGGCGGGATACGCAGTCATTAGACCATCGCCTCGAGACAGGTACATCATGTTTACAGGACCTACATTTTTGTCTAAGAAGCCATTACGAGGGGCTCTCTTTGCCAAAGATCGAAGTCCAAACATACTTTGGAAGAAAAGAAGAAGAAAAGGTCGGTTAAGGAACTATTCAAACTTGTGGAATAGAGAGCGAGGGGATTAGAAAGGAAGAAGTGTTATTTATATGTCCTAATTGCTCAGTCAGACGCTTGAAGAACCAACTAGTATATAGGCCTGGATTCTTCTCTGTATAGTAATGGTCAGAAAGTACACGGAGTCTGGAGGGGATCGGCAGTAACTGGTCTGACTGGTTTAAAGTATTTTGAGTGTTGTTCTTTGTCATTCTTTCTTTTTAGTTAAAGTATGGATGCCACTTTGTTCAAACCGGGACGGGGTAGGGGGGTAGAAAAATAGTTGTTTACACCTTTTGTTGTATTTTGTAAACGGCATTTATAACTGTTTTCTCAGGCGGTTTGAGAAAGCAGCGGTAACGGTCCGTTTAGCCGTTGTATTCTTTCGCCGTTGTCTTGTTTCGCCGTTCTCCGTTTAGCCGTTGTATTCTTTCGCCGTTGTCTTGTTTCCCCGTTCTCCGTTTAGCCGTTGTATTCTTTCGTCGTTGTCTTGTTTCGCCGTTCTCCGTTTAGCGGTTGTATTCTTTCGCCGTTGTCTTGTTTCGCCGTTCTCCGTTTAGCCGTTGTATTCTTTCGCCGTTGTCTTGTTTTGCCGTTCTCCGTTTAGCCGTTGTATTCTTTCGCCGTTGTCTTGTTTTGCCGTTCTCCGTTTAGCCGTTGTATTCTTTCGCCGTTGTCTTGTTTCGCCGTTCTCCGTTTAGCCGTTGTATTCTTTCGCCGTTGTCTTGTTTCGCCGTTCTCCGTTTAGCCGTTGTATTCTTTCGCCGTTGTCTTGTTTCGCCGTTCTCCGTTTCGCCGTTTATCGTGATGATAAAATATTTACATGAATGTTCTACGATTACAGAGAGAGAGAGAGAGAGAGAGAGAGAGAGAGAGAGAGAGAGAGAGAGAGAGAGAGAGAGAGAGAGAGAGAGACTCAGACTCAGACTCAGACTCAGAACTTTATTACAAAAGGATAAAGGTTTTAGGCAAAGCCTATTCTTCCAACCTGTCCTTTATACAACACATAAAGACAGACGGACATAAAAAATAAAACTTCAATCATATAAGATACAGAATTACATTGTATGGATTGCAACACAATGTGCATTTAAGGAATTATATAAGGAGAACTCAAAAGAGAGAGAGAGAGAGAGAGAGAGAGAGAGAGAGAGAGAGAGAGAGAGAGAGAGAGACAGAGAGAGAGATGTTAATATATGAAGTCTTATATATCGCGCGCGTATATCCAGACTCGGACTCAAGGCGCAGGGATATATTTATGCCGTGTGAGATGGAATTTTTTACACAATACATCACGCATTCACATCGACCAGCAGATCGCAGCCATTTCGGCGCATATCCTACTTTTCACGGCCTATTATTCCAAGTCACACGGGTATTTTGGTGGACATTTTTTATCTATGCCTATACAATTTTGCCAGGAAATACCCTTTTGTCAATCGTAGGATCTTTAACGTGCACACCCCAATGTAGTGTACACGAAGGGACCTCGGTTTTTCGTCTCATCCGAAAGACTGGCACTTGAACCCACCACCTAGGTTAGGAAAGGGGGGAGAAAATTGCTTACGCCCTGACCCAGGGTCGAACTCGCAACCTCACGCTTCAGAGCGCAAGTGCGTTACCACTCGGCCACCCAGAGAGTTAATAATAAGAACTGAAACGTCTTGTAAAATCTGGCCAGCGCACTTTTTATTCCGTTACTCAAACCCGACAATGACACGAACTTATACAACACCACACGAGTATGCATTCTTCTCCTAATCGTGACTAGCCTCGATCAACCTCGCGGGTAATCCTTCACACAAAAAGTGCATGGTCTACGTGATTCCTCACACACTGGGCCGCACCAGGGGGTCGCCAGGAGCAGTATATTATCGTTGTCCGCTTAATGTATATATATTATCTGTCTGATCTCTTACCTGATTTTGTTAAACCTATTTTTCTTTTATTTTTGTTTGTATGTATGGAAGTGTATATTGCCAATTTATTTTGGTTGTATAGTATTGTTGTACTTGTCCGCTCAATTTGTATACATATATTAACTGTCTGATTTGTTACCTTTTTTTGTTAAAATTATATCTTTGTTTCAAAGCCCTCTGGGCCCAAAACAATAAAATACTTGACTTGACTTGACT
This sequence comes from Littorina saxatilis, assembly GCF_037325665.1. NCBI lineage: Eukaryota > Metazoa > Mollusca > Gastropoda > Littorinimorpha > Littorinidae > Littorina > Littorina saxatilis. The sequence goes on from NC_090249.1 coordinate 48,166,000, forward strand.
TGACTTGACTAGCCTCGATCAACCTCGCGGGTAATCCTTCACACAAAAAGTGCATGGTCTACGTGATTCCTCACACACTGGGCCGCACCAGGGGGTCGCCAGGAGCAGCAGAAGCAGACGACAACCAGGTGAAAATGGAAGAGAGCGACGTCACGATCCGGCAGACGAACAAATCCAGGATCAGCGCCTCTGACCTATCGTCTGCTCAGCGGGGTCACGCAATCTCGCGTTTTACCGCGCTGGAATACGAGACTTCCTTTTAGCGGAGATAACTCTGGTTAGGTTGGGGGAGCTTCAGGTAGTTTCTGGTGTGGATAATGAAGATGTTAGAGAGAGAGAGAGAGAGAGAGAGAGAGAGAGAGAGAGATAGGGGGGGCGGAGTGAGAGAGAGATAGGCGCGAGAGATATATGAGAGAGAGACTGAGACAAGAGAGACAGATGAGAGGGAAGGGTAGACAGATTTTAGAGAGGGAGTTTGTTTGTTTGTTTGCTTAACGCCCAGCCGACCACGAAGGGCCATATCAGGGCGGTGCTGCTTTGACATATAACGTGCGCCACACACAAGACAGAAGTCGCAGTACAGGCTTCATGTCTCACCCAGTCACATTATATTATTCTGACACCGGACCAACCAGTCCTAGCACTAACCCCATAATGCCAGTCGCCAGGCGGAGCAGCCACTAGATTGCCAATTTTAAAGTCTTAGGTATGACCCGGCTTAGAGAGGGAGGAGAGAGAGGCAAGAGAGAGATAGGGGAGCGACAAAGAAAGAGAGAGGGGAGAGACAGACACACAGACACACAGAGAGACCAAAGGCCAAAGAGAGAAAGAGACAGAGACACAAATAGAGAGAGAGAGAGAGAGAGAGAGAGAGAGAGAGAGAGAGGGAGGCGAGAGAGAGAGAAAGACAGAGAGGAGAGAGAGAGATAAGAGAGAGATGGAGAGGGGAGCGACAAAGAGAGACAGACAGAGAGAGGCGAGAGAGAGACAGATAAAGAGAGGAGAGAGATCTAAGAGAGAAAGAGAGAGACACAGACAGAGAGAGGGGGAGACAAAGAGAGAGAGAGCGTATGTAATACTAGGTCTCGTTCACCAATTATGATGCTCCCCCACGTCCTCCCGATCCAGTTATCCCATTACACTTACCTAAGCAGACTAACCTACCTGTCTTCGTCACAAATTCTTCACCCCCCACTGCCACTGTATCACGTATCGCCCAGGTAATAAGCAGCCTTCACACAAAAAAACCAGAAAAGATACTCGTAACGCGCGATAACAGAACTCTCAGTTGCACTTTCAAAGGCATAGTATGGTCGACTCTTGCCCTCGTGGATATAAAACAGTCTCGTCATTATCTGACCCTGTCGCCGGCAACAGACACCTTACACCAGGTACAGAGGTATGGGAGCGGGTGTAAAAAGGTATAGGAGTACGTCTATGAGCTTACCGCAGGTTGATAGGTTAATTCTGTTTTGTGCATCTTAAAATATGATGTTCACACGACCGATTTACAGCCAACTTTCGACCGATTTTTCAGTCCCTCCAGACACAAAGATCACAAGTCTAGTGCTCTACCAACTGATCGAGCTGCCAAGGCAAGGCAAGGCAAGGCACCACTTATTTCAGAAACCCCTAGAGTTACATGAATTTGAAAGACAAAAATTACAATTAAAAAAAGAAAGAACAAAGAAATGTAATAATTGGACACAACACTTCGTAATTAATAACCATAAATAGGTCAAACTCGATTTAAGAACTATAATTGATTCTATCACAAATGTGTTTACATGAACTGTTGCGAGCTGGTTCTAGTGTGCTTGCAGCAGACCCAGCACAGCACAGATCCACTTCTGGAATCTTAAGCTAAATGTGTCCCAAGACACACATTTTGTAGTCCTGGCATCCTGAAAGGTAGAGGCCCCAACCTACAGGTTTGCTACCATACCAAAAACGCCTCCAGACACGGGAACTTGGGAGCAGAGGCAACAGCTCCGCTTGAACCTCAGAAACCAAATGTGCCTCCAGACACACAGATCCCTTAGACGGCCGAGGCTGTGGCCCCTAAGGTTCTCTTGTACCAAACCGCCTCCTGACTCTGCATCAGATTGCTTGCGCTGGCATCTGCTTACATAGACCCACATTAAGTCACCACCGAGTGGTAGACACAGACGACATTTGGTAGCACTGACTGCCAGCTTCACGGTAATGCGTACCCATAGCGCGGCTCTGCATGGGTGGGAATGTTCTGAGCAAAACACTATGTGTTACTCCATACCCCCCGCCCTCCATGGAACTTCTTGACCCCAACAAATTGGGGCGGGGGGGGGGGGAGTTTGCCCAGTCGGTAGAGGCGCTGGCTTTAAAACCGGTTGTTACTATCCGCGTGGGTTCAACCCCCAAGTTCGGCGCGGGATGTGTGTCCCAGAGTCAACTTTGTGCAGACTCTCCTCGGTGTCCGAACACCCCCGTGTGCACGCATGCGCACGATAAAGATCCCAGGGTCACAGCGAAAGCCTCAGGCCTTGGAAACACGAATACATGCATGCAAAAATATGAAGCCCGGGTGTCCGTTCGGCCAACAGCCAAAAAAGTAACCATTTCAGCACTGACCCAAGACGACCCAACCAGGTCCCAAGCCCATTTTCAGGTCTCCTCTAGCAGCCGGCAGCCAGCTGTCTACATCCCCCCCTCTCCCCCGCATTTTTATTTTTTATTTTCATACAAAGCCGGGTTTTCCCGTGTAACATGCCCCTAATGGCTTTGCCGTGAGGGCATAAAACTTTCATTTCATGTGTTTACAGGACAGATTTATTAATAAAAGACATGAGAAAATAATCAGCCCACTTAATATAAAACAGGATAACAAGCCATGCAGATATACAAACATGCTGCATCATCAAATTAAAAAGGCATACCAGGTTATGCACGTGAACAAAGCGAAATAACCACGGTCACATCTGGACCGAACTAAACTAGGTCATGACACGGGTGTTCATCATCCGTAGCCTCCTCATCACCTTAATCAGAGCGATACTGATTGCGATCATTGTTGGCAGGACACAAGCCGTATTAGTCCAGTTTCCCCTAAACCAGGAATTCTGGCAGAATCGCCGGCTGATAGAAATTGTGTCAAATTGATCGCTTTCAGGTTGTACCGGTGGCAGTGCTCACGACGCTCTACGCATGCGAAAGTGTGTCAGTTAACTGTGAGGGGACTTGACATGGTATGATTTGATTGCTTCTAGTGATTAGATAGTTAAGAGAAGAGTTTTTGTGTTCAATCGTAATGCTATTATGCTGCTTTGTGAGTGTCTTCGGGACTGTGTCCGTTACTTCGATCGGAGAACTGGATAATAATGTGAATGGACTGTATGTCGGGCGGGACAGTGCGAGACTGGCCGTGCACAAATGGCACGTGCTGAAACAAAGTTGCAAAACAACGCACGCACGCACGCACGCACGCACACACGCACACACACACACACACACACACACACACACTTTGTGCTTTGTGCTTTGTCTATGTCTTTACCAAGGGACATACACACAGAGAACATCTCCCATACATAACGCTGTTTGAAGCGAACGGATCAATCAAACATTCCGCACAGGTAAGTACGCGAATCTCATTGTCCGTACAATTCATATAGACGGTTTCCGAGAGAGGCCGGAATACCTAAACTGACCAGTGGTCAATGAAGTTGTCTCCCCTGTCAGTCAGAGGACAATAGTAAAGAAATAGAAATCCTCCGAGGAGATATTTGTGCAGAAATGAGTTTAACCCCTTTTCTTGATTACCTTGGATTCGATAATGACCACCTGTCTAACAAAGTTGACCCACAGTAGGTGAATAACTTGGGACTATATTTATTTTGCTTCTGACCAATAATTGATCAAAGTTGGCCTACTTACATAGATAGTGCGCTGGTGTCAAAACAAGCGTGACCTGTCTCTGTTGAATAAGCTTGTATTACCTTCATTTCGCTTCTGATCGAAGATGACCTACTGTAGATTATTTATTCGCTGGTGTCAAACTATATCTAAAAGAGATGACCTATACCGTAGGTGAATAAGTTAGGATTACCTTCATTTCGCTTCTGGCTTCTTGTTGATCAAAGTTTACCTACTTTACATAGATTATTTGCTGCTGACCAACTATCTATCTGCAAGAGTTGACCTAATTTTGATGAATAAGCTTGTGTTACTTTCGTTTTGCTTCTGACCGGTTCTTGACCAAAGCTGACCTACTGTATATATTCACTTACTGACCAGCTATCTACAGAGTTGACCTATACTTTGGGTGAATAACTAACTATGTGTTACCTTAATTTTGCTTCTGACCACGTGTTTATTAAAGCTGGCCTACTTTGGGCGAGTCTGGTATAGTTCCTTTAGGTATTGGTTTAAACAAAATTTTATTCAGAATTTCTTCGCATGAACAGTTCAAAACACACAGCTAGGACACGCACTCAAGCAAATGCTTATATCACGTGACCAGAACAATACTAAATTACACACATTTTCGTAATGGTGGACATAACAACAATAAACCAGAAGAACAAATTGAAAGAATGGGGATGGGGAACTAAATAGGAACAAAAGAATCTACAGAAGAGAAAACAGAAAAGGGAGGGGGAGGGGGGAAGAAAGTACTAACAACCACAAGGAGAGACTAGGACGAAAGCGCATAGGAAGAGAACATCAAGTATAAGACATGCAACATGTAAATTCAAGTAAATGTAACAATTTTTTTATGGAAGGCAGTAATTCGTTAAAATATAAAATACGAGACAAACGATAATAATCATTACTTATACGCTGCTTATGTAATCAAATACGATAACACAGAGAGAGGCATTGTGGAGGTACACATACGCATGCCCACACACAAATACACTATCAATGCGTGAATACATCCATCAAATCAGTCGGCCAGATTTGACAAAAAACGATTGGACAGACTCAAAATAATATCAATATATTATTACGAAAAGAATATTGCTCGCTACCTTTTAATAATATTTCTACGCGTCTGAGGTGAACAGGCAACGAATTGATTGTTGTCAGACGAGCATCTGCATACAAAGTACAGTTTAATAAATAGGTACTCCTTGCATTACCTTGCAAAGTGCGACAACCCCCCCGCTTTTTTGAAGACCCCCGATTTAAGACTTCCCCTGTAAGACTGCTTTTCCAGATTTTCTGTTAAAACTTCTGTAAATTATGGTTGGTCTTATGACCCCCCCCCCCCCCTTCCACCTTTCTCCCTTTATTAATGCCTGATTATTCAGAAACAAAAGTTTTAGGAGGTTTTAGAAGAGGGTTTAACTGTGCAGTATTGACCGCGAATGGGTAAGATTCCGCACGGATGATTTGCCTTTTTTATTTTATTTTTTATTTATTTTTAAGATAGCCTTTCTAGTTATCTCTCTGATCTTCAACCCGTCTATAGACCTCAACCTCAGAAATGTCCACCTCATCCATTGAAGACGACGTTCTTCTTCTGATCACGATTTGTTTTTCATCTTCTGCATCAAACGGTATTTGAAGTGAAGATTTAGGTCAGCTGTTCGCCAGTCCTAATTTCCGATCTTTGAAAACTCGCCAATGACGTATTTTAGAGGTCGGGGGGGGGGGGGGGGGGGGGGGGGTAGGGGGCTGATGGCTTGTTTTGACTCCCTGTTCACTTGTGATTTTTGAGGGCTCGGTGATGACATATTGGAAAGGTATTGGGTGGGGGAGGGGGCTGGGAGGGGGTGTTTTGACTCAGTCTATGGGTTAGCTGAGACTGAGATGAGAATATTAGTTATCGTTAGATTTGACTGCGATATCCAGATTTATCAGTGCCAATGTCCAGAAAGCTGAAATCATATCAGATCGAGGCGTGAGCCGAGATCTGATATGATTCAGGCTTTCGAGACATTGGCACTGATAAATCTGGATATCGCAGTCAAATCTAACGATAACGATTTTATCGCATTCCATTTCGGAAGAAGAACCCATTCACCCCAGTCTAAGAAATCGGTCAAGCGCAAGGGAGGCTACTGCCATGTTGCTAATGTTGGATTGTCTGTTTCTGCTTTCGCAACTTTGCTGCTATAACTTTCATTTTTCAAATACTCTTTCGTTTTCTAAGACGTGAATAAGGCATCTAAAAACAAGAAAGAAAAGAAAAATATTGTGTAAACAGATCACACAAAAAGGTTCAGTGGAGGAACACGGAACAGCCTTCGCGGTTACTTGCAGTCTTTTAGACTTCAAAGGCTTTAATTTGGCAATTCTAAACGATGGCAGGAACTGAAGTGCGCCGGACTGTATCAGTGAAGTCCTCTGGCTCATATTCTGTGTAGAAGACAGCTTCCAGTTCTTAGTCGTTATCGACGGACTGCAGTGTTGATAATTTTGTCGAATCGCCAACTGCAGACGACACAATATTCCAAGACAACTTTCAAAGATGGCGTCTTCCGATAGCCTTCGTGACTTTTTTGAAGCTGTTGAGGTTTTTGTGTGGATTTTGCATGGCTACGACAAAGAGGGATGGGACAGTGAGTCATGTTGGAGCAAAACGTTTAACTTGAATCGGTTGCTCATTTCCAGCCTTTACGTGAGTGATGAGCGCTGATACCCTGCAAGAGAACTCGCTTCTTGCTCCAAAGTTCAGTTTGTTTACGGCTGTTCCAATCGCCTCCCTCGGTAAGATTAAAAAATACCATTCTACTACTTGTCTGTTAAAGGTGTGTGGAAAAAGTGTGTATTTATTCATTACACAGCTTAAACTTGCTGATGCAATTACTTTCCTTTTATAAATTTGCGCTTTAAAATAATGGGAGACTTGTGTTTCCTTCAAGTGAGATATTTTTCTTCAAAATTACAATTGGAAAACTACTTCCTGCACGATATCAAATTCACTAGGAACTTCCTCTGCGATATCAATTGATATACAGTTCCTAGTTTTGTCATGTGATCATTAAAAATACGATAAGAAGGGTTATCGGAGGAAAGTGGAGCGTTGACATCAGCGGATCCCGATAGCTCAGTGGGATGTGTCTGGAATTTCCAAGTCGATCTTGGAGAAACCGAGACTGGTGTCCCCGACAGCTCAGTCGCGGTATTCCCCGACAACCTCGTGGGTAGAATCTAACATTATCGGGAATTATGCAGTTAAGACCTTCGATCGCTACACACACACACGAATGCTCTCACGCACGCACGCACGCACGCACGCACGCACGCATACACACACACATGCATGCACGCAAGCACGGACGCACACACACACACACACACACACACACACACACACACACACACATATATATATATATATATATATATATATATATATATATATATATAAGAGAAATGAGGATGAGCCTACCTGTCAATTCAGTCGGCCTCGATCTTTTACGGGCAATCTGCCATACCCGCCTCTTTGCCCCCCCCCCCCCCCCTCCCCTCCCCTCCCTCCCCATCTGTAACAGGCGCTGATCTAGCTCAACGATTGGCCTATTTCGTCGTTGATGAGTCTGAATTGTGATACTGATTAACCAACATCGCTCTCACATCGACTCGCTTTCACCTGCGCGAGTAACTCAATACGGGGAGATATAATATAAACAGGTGTAGGTCGCGGCTAATTGGGGTATATATAATCATATATTACACCGCTTTCATAACTCTGTGTTTTATTGCCCTCTGCAAATGATTATCGACCGACGCAAACAGGAAGTAGAACACAGCCTCTGTCCATAAATTATGTGATGCAGAAACAAGGTTTGCCCTAAATGTGGAGATTTGGTTGTCTCCCCATTGAAACGCAACTTAATTAGTAACTTTTGAAAGGGAAATAGGGCTGCATTACTTTTGCACATTTTATATGGAGATTTTATGTCATGTCATTAAAACTGTGCTTACAACTCCGCTTTTCTTTGATCTGGTGTAGGTACATTACAAAAATAACTCCGGAGAGAGAGAGAGACAGACAGACAGACAGACAGGCAGACACGGACAGGCTGGCAGGCAGCCAGACAGGCAGGCAAACAGGCATACAGACAGACATACAGACAGACAGACAGACAGACAGACTGCTAGACTGCTTGGGCTCGGACTTGACACATAAATCTACATAATTATTCTTGTAAGTATATTTACCCCCGGCGCTTGCCCCCTGGTTAGTGCACATTAACAGGGTACTAACTGCACAGCTGTCACAAAACATTTAATGCTATACGATACCGATGCATGCACTGCCTGGTGTTGTTGACCTTACGATTAATTTTTGTTTTACTGCTGATATATATCACAAAGTCACTGGGACACATTTTTGGTCGAAAGTTCTTTTCATTTCTTTGGGAGACAAACAGAAGGAGTTTTTACCTGACGCCATTATTCGCATAATTGCGTGTTCTCGATCTTTGTTTCGTTTTTGACAACAGAGAGGGGGGGGGTGGGAGGTGCTAGGATTGCTTTATGCACTTGTGCACAGATGGTTCACACTTTCCAGCGAGACCCGGCGAAATTAGAAAAAGTTCAATCAACCACCTTTAATTATTCAGCAATTTCTCAAAGTCGAGAGTTACTTGTCTGTCATGTTATATGATCAGATTTCAGCATCAGACAGGTAGTGCCAACCTGTCTCGGCGAAAGAGGAAGTTGAACATTGCAACATCTGCCCGTCGCATTTGCAGATGCGACTTTGTACGCAAACAGATCAAAAAATGATTTATTGACATACTTTTCCCTCATACGTTACCGTCAAGGAGAGGTGCTGAACCAGGTCATAATAGCAAAGACTTACAATTATACTTCCGTGTTACTTCCCTGATTTGTTACAGCCCTAGCCTGTGTCACTACTGGTTGACCTGTAATGGAGATGTCGCACATTGCAGTGCTGTCCTCGTTTCATTTGGTGTAACTACTGGCCACTGACCTCCGCTATCACCCGTGTGAGTCAAGCTCTTACAGCTAGAGTTTGTTCACCTCAGTGCACTCGTTTCGCCGATCACGTTGATATACCTGCTGAGTCGTTCACATTTACCCTCGCGGTGTTTAAAAAAATATATTGATCCCTTTTAAATTGAATTGTGTATAGTCGTTCACATTAATTTAATGAGAATATGAGAATAAGTGTGTCGAATGGCTTCGCA